>NW_020952097.1:0-173049 GCF_900497805.2 Vombatus ursinus
GGATTTGAACTCAGGTCCTCCTGACTTCAGGGCCGGTGCTCCATCCACTGCACCACCTAGCTGCCCCTCCATAAGCTTTTGAGTTTTAAATTTTTCTTCGCCTCCCTCCCCAAGACACTGCGCAATCTGATATAGGCTATACATATACATTTTTATTAAACATATTTTCACACTAGTGATGTTGTAGGTAAGAGTTAGAACTAATAGGAGGAACCACCAGAAAGAGGAAATAAAATACAACGGAAGAAACAAAATAGCAAATAGTGTGCTTCTTCGATCTGCATTCAAACTCCATAGTTCTTTCTTTGGATGTGGATAGCATTTTCCATCATGAGACCTTTGGAGATGTCTTAGATCCTTGTATGACTGAGAAGGGCTAAGCCTATCAACGTTAGTCATCGCACGACGTAGCTGTTGCTGTGTACAACGTTCTCCTGGTTCTGCGCACTTCACTCAGCATTAGACCATACAAGTCTTCCCAAGTTTTTCTGAAGTCAGCCTGTTCATCATTTCTTATAGCACAGTAGTATTCCATCACATTCAGATACCACAACTTATTTAGCCATTCCCCAATTGATGGGCATCTCCTCAATTTCCAAATCTTGGCCACCACAAAAAGAGCTGCTATAAATATTTTTGTACATGTGGATCCTTTTCCCATTTTTATGATCTCTTTGGAATACAGCCCTAGAAGTGCTATTGCTGGGTCCAAGGGTATGCACATTTTTATAGCTCTTTGGGCAGTATCAAATTGCTCTCCAAAATAGTTGGATCAGTTCACAACTCCACCAACGATGCATTGATATTCCAGTTTTCCCACATCTTCTCCAACATTTATCATTTCACTGTTTTGTCACATTGGCCAATCTGATAGATGTGATGTGGTACCTCAGAGTTGTTTTGATTTGCATTTCCCCAATCAATAGTGATTTAGAGCATTTTTTCATGTGACTGTAGATGGCTTTAATTTCTTCATCTGAAAACTGCCTGTTCATATCCTTTGACCATTTATCAGTTGGGGAATAACTTGTATTCTTATAGCAATCTGTTATTTCAACGAAGCCTTCTTAACCTGTTATGGGTGTTCTGACCCTTTCAGCAGTCGGGTGAAGACTGTGGACCACTTCTCAGATTGACATTTTTAAATGCTGAAAGTAAAAGAGATAGGATTACTCTGGAAATCTGTTAAATTGAAATATAGTTATCTACACATACAAAATGTAATTCTCTGTATGGGTGTGTATAGATGTATATGTTATACGAGATTCCACTGAGGCAATAGGATATTTTTGCTGTTTTCTTGGGCAGGCTACTTCCCTTCTCTTGGCCTCAATTTATCTCATCTATAAAATGGGAAGGGGAGAAGGGATTGGACCGGATGGTCTGAGAGATCCCTCCCAGCTCAGCCATGTTCTAAGCTCCCACGTTCTTCAGCCCCAACATTGTAGATTCTGAGGTCTTTTTCAGCCCTGACATACTTGGTTCTGAAGTCATTTCCAGCTCGGACTGTTTTTAAGTCTGGGCCTCCCTACCCCAGTGAGTGTTACCTGTCTTGTGTTCTCTATTTAGGTCACCCTTAGTGCGGGCGAGGAAGTCCAGCTTCAATGCCAACGATGTGAGCGGTGGAACAGAGGGCAGCGGACCTCCCCGAGATGGAGGGGGCTGCCAAAAAGACAGCCAGGAATCTAGGCGGGCGACGATCGCGCAGGATCATGCCGTTTGGGCACCTCATTGGACGGAGACGAGCTGGGGCCGAGAGCTCGCCGAGGATTGGCTGTCAGGTGCCCCATTGTTGCTCCGCCCTTCGTGGTTGGCTGACGTAGGTTCTGGCTGCGAGCCGCCGCCCTGGTTCCTGGGCTGCTGCAGGCCTGTCTGAGGCTGTTTTCTTTCCCCGGGGCTGCGTGTGATGGGCATTCAGTGCCCCATAGAGGGTCACTTCCTCTGTCTGGATCCAGCGCCTTTCTCTGCCCCGTGCACAGCCGGTCAAAGTATTGCGTTTGGCACCGGGCGACTTTCGACTAGTGCATTTCATCACCTTGTCTCAGATCTTCCCTCCCCCTCCTCCAGTCACTGGCTCCTTCCCAGCTGCCCTCCTTAAAAAAGGCTTCATTGGACCCTAACATTCCCGCAAGCCACTCTCTTAAATCGATCCTCCCTTTCTCAGCCAAATTCATAGAAAGGGGGACCTCTCTTTCCTTTACTGATATTCACCTGATCATTTCTCATTCACTCCAGTGATCTTATTCTTGCTACTGTCAAGAGGTAACAGAGAGGCTCCCACTTAATAAAGAAGACGTGGAAATTGTGTGGTCTCCCCCTGGCATGGTACTACTTGCAAGCAGTAAGCTGGGGGGCTGACTGCTTCCCCCTACCAAGGCATTCCAAGCGGTCAGGGCTTGGTTTTTCGTTTGTTTGTTTTTGCCTTAGGGTGTAATTTACTAAGAAATACACAACATACATAGTATATATTTACATGTATATTCATATGTGTGTATCCATGTATATGCACACTCTGTGTGTGTGTGTGTGTATTTCTGATGTGGGCAAAGGTTAAGGGAGAGGTTATGGAGAACTCACAGGGGGCAAGCGTTCTCATGGTGGTCCGAAGAAGTGATACCAGGACACTCCCAGTGTCTCCTTTAAGACCTCTGGAATTGATTGTGTGACATGGGAAACACTGGCACAGGACCACCCAGCATGGTATGCCCTCCTGAGAGAAGGTGCTATGCTTTATGAGCAAAGCAGAACTGAAGTAGTTCAAAAGAAACACAAGATGTGCAAATGTAGAGAATCCACCTCAAATGTTCACATAAATTATTTGTGCCTAATCTGTGGTAGAACATGCCCCGCTCCAGCCTGTATTGGTCTGATCAGTCACAGTTGGACACACTGTAACTTGACTGTAACATAGTGATGTCATTTTGGTCTTCTTTGAGAATGAAGGACAACTAACCAATATGTATTTGTATACATATATACACACATATATATTTCTGGTGTGGGTCAAAGGTTAAGGGAGAGGTTTGGATCTCTGTGTAGAAGCCTATATATATACATATAGGCACATATATATATATAAAATACATTCATACACACATATAGTATATATTATATATATGCTTCTACAGAAATTCATACCTCTATAAAGTTATTTAGTATAGTTTCCATAAAGCAGAGAATGATTCTACATATATGTGTATACATATACATATATACATGCATACATGTGTATGTGCATATATATATACACACACACACATATTCTCTGCTTTATGGAAACATGTACTGGGGCCAAGGGTATGATCTAAATATGCCTCCATTGTGTTTAGTCAGTGTCTGCCTTTCCTCACCTCCCCCCTCCACACACATACATACCTCAGTCTTTCTGAAACAGCTGTCTCCTATCCTCTAGAGATCCAAACCTCTTCCCTAACCTCTACCCACACCAGAATTAATCACACCAACGTTTTTCTTTTATAAAGAGTGGAATAAAATCAAAGCAATTTGAAAGGGTTGAGGAGATGGTTTGGGATGTTCAGGCTTTTTCAGTTGTGTCCATCTCTTAGGGTTTTCTTGGCAACGATACTGGCATGGCTTGCCATTTCCTTCTTCAGCTCATTTGACAGATAAGATTTCTCAGATGCTCTGGGAACATACCTCCAAAAGGCCAGGAAGGAGAGCCATAGGAGGTACAGGAGTATAATCTACACTTGGTTTTGCAGTCAGCCAGTCCAGCACTGAGGTCCCCAGGAGCAAGGAAAAGAGTGACCTTTGGGACTCAGCCCAGCCCTGATTCAGATATGGAATCATCCAGCAACAATGCTACATTTGGATTTGAACTTAGTGGGACCAATACTGTGTCAAGTCTGGGCCCATTCCCCGAGAGACCAAGATGATGGCAGAGGGTGCCCCCCAGGTGTTGGGGGAAATGTTGGCACTGCTAGATAGATAAGATGATCTTAGAAGAAAATATCTCTTTCAATTAATGTTAATTGATGAAACGGAACTGGGTGTTAATCCAGACATGTAAAAGAGAGGAAACCCATGGGAATGGGGGCTGTAGGCCAATAGCATTAGAAAACGATACTCCAACTGCTCAGGGGTACCTCTAGAATCTCAAGAAGGATATGTAAGGGCAGCTAGATGGGGCAGTGGATAGAGCACTGGCCCTGGAATCCGGAGGACCTGAGTTCAAATCCAGTCTCAGACCAGACACTTAATACTTACTAGCCGTGTAGCTGTGTGACTCCGGGCAAGTCACTTAACCCCAATTGCCTCACTTTAAAAAGAAAGAAAAGAAAAGAAGGATATGTACCTGGAGACTGAGGTCAAAGGAATTGCTACACTAGTTATTGTGTGGTCCTAGGCAAAATATTAAAGACTTTAGGAACACTTGTAGTATTTTTCAACTACCAACTGAAGGTAGGATTTCAGAAGAGAGAGGCAGATTTAGGAAGTGAATAGCTGGTTAAAAAGATGGTATAGGAAAATTGGATTTGAATTTCTGGACCATAGATTAAAATATAGGAATAACAGGCTTCTGGCCAAAGATGGAGTACACCTGAGGACCAGTAAATATATTCACTAGGAGTTTTATAAGTCTGACAAAAAAAATCTTAAACTGAAAAGTGGTCACAGGAAGAAAGTTGCCCTCATAGAGTTGAGAAGCTTGCTACCATTGAAAGCAGTAAATACGGTACAGGAAGAAGAATAGCATACGAGAGAAAACAGTAGTCAACAGCAGACAGTATCTAAGAAGAGAATCAGTAGTAAAGATCATCAGATATCTATATTCAATACACAGTGTATAATACAGCTCACAAAGTGAGCTATAAAGAGGCTAAACTAGATACCTCAATATAAGGAAGTAATTTTGAGCTGTGGCTCAAATTAAGTAAATTAAAGCTATCACTGACATTTGGTAGGATGAGATTCATGACTAGAAAAATCCTAGAAAGCTATTTCTGAAAAAGGAATAGAATAGATTTTAAAAGGGCAATAGAATAGCATTATATATAATACCAATAGTGGGCAGCAGTCCACATTGGCTTATGAGCTGAATCTTTTAAACCTACAGGATAATAATAGGTAATTGCATATTTAAATTCAGCTCGGGAGTATAATATCATCTGAGTTATTCTCTGGCTCATGTTTGGGATAACCTCCCAAAAGGCTACATTATCCTCTCTGACCACCAGAGGGTACTCATCCTGCAAACACAGGCTCATCCCCTAGCACCGTGGTTTGTGGCTGCTAGTGGCTGAATTGAAATCTACATAGTCCTCAGAAACATGAACATGAAATGCAGAACCTCCAACCCCACCTTAGATCGGGATTATTTCCCTATGGTCATGACCCCACACATTTACAGGGCTCAGACACTTCACGTACTGTAACCACATCGTTTATTGAATATGGTGAAGGTGAAAAGGTTAATCTATCCTATATAAGACCTACCCATTCCAGCTATCTCCCCAAACTTCCTCCTTCATACCCTCTCAGTTCTTTGGGTGTGGTCAGAGAATTCTGGAACCATACATGCCTGCAGACCAAGGAAAGGGATTAGAAAAGGTGTGTGTGTGTGTGTGTGTGTGTGTGTGTGTGTGTGTGTGTGTGAATGGGGCGGGGATAAGGGGGTGGTCTGGGATGCCAAGTCTGGATCAAGGACTATTCCAAGAGAAAGTAGATTGGTGAAAGAAAGTAGTCCTGCCTCCCTCACTGACCAACAGGATTCTCAATAGCTACTAGTTTTAAGACTAGTTGGAGACTTCTCACCCTCCAGCCCTCATCTCTGCTCCAGGATCTTGTTCACCTCTGTAGGCTGGTCTCTGACAGCCAGAGTCCCTGGCTGATAGAGTCTAAGGCTGCAGTAACACTAGCCATGTGACTGCTCTGGCTACTTCATGGAAGCCTGGCAGTCCCTAATGGCTCAGAAGGTTGAGGAGTAGAACAATTCAGACTACTTCTTTCTCTTGAATTCTGTGTCCAGTTTATGCCCATTTGCAGTGTCAGTCCAAGAGAAATGTACAGATGTACCCAAAAAATGGGCTGCCTATCCAATTGAAAACCGTAGGATGGACAATAGGTATTCTTCAATCAACAAACATTTATTAAGTGCCCACTGCATGTCAGGTATTGTGCTAGGCACTAAGGATACAAAGATAAAATTGAAACAGTCCTTGCCTTCAAATAACTTACATTCTAATGAAGGAAATACATGTTTATATAGATGTTGTGACAGTTGATCAAGAAATCCTGGATTAATTTATTTCCCCCTAGCCCAAGTGATATGATTACAGAAAGGAAAGGAGAAGAGAGACAATCAAGTGTTAAGATTCTATATTCTTTGTTACTCCCTTAGGAGGAGTGAAGTTCTTCCAAGTAAACAATGGAATTACAAAGCAGCTTACCAGTGGCTGCCTAAAGATGGGCCCAAGAGAATGGCCGTGGGGGCTCTGCAAGGCCAGAGGCATGAGCTGGGCTGGCAGGATATGTTCCCCATGTGTATGCCTTACAACCAGCATATTCTGTATCCTCGCTATTTGCACTGACATTGTGTGCATTTGAGGGAGAGTATACTCCAGGTTTAAAAGGGAACCAAAGATTTGAAGAGGCAGAGGGGAGAAAGGATAGCATTCCAAGAATGGGGGACAAGTAGTACAAAGGCAATGGGAAGTAGTGTCATGTGTCAGTAGCAGCCAATATGGCTGGACCATAAAGTTTGTAGAAGTGAGTGATGTACAATAAGGCTGGAAAGGAAGGACCAATTTAGGGTGTGCCGAACTTCTAAAATACCAAACACAGAGGTGTATATTGATCCTGAGGATCAAATAATAGGGAGCATTTGGAGTTTATTGAGTAAGGGGGTGACATGGTTAGATCTGTGCTTTAGGAAAATCACTTTGGCAGCTTTGTGGAGGATGGGGTGGAGTGGAATGGAGAAAGACAAGACAGAGAGACTGATTAGGAAGCTATTTCAATAGCGTAGACACAAGATGATGAAGACCTGTACTAGGGTGGTGAGTGGAGAGGAAGGGACAGGTGTGGGAGATGTTGTAGAGGTCGAAATGTCGAGATTTGGTAACTGAATGGATATGAGGATTGAGAATAAGGAATCAAGGATGATATGAAGGTTTAAAAGCTGGATGATTAGAAGGATGGCAGTACTCTGATGAGAAATAGGAAGTTCAGAGGAAGGATGGGTTTTGGAGAAAATATAGTGAGTTCTACTTTGGACATGCTGAATTTGAAATATCCAAAAGGCAGTGGATTATACTGGATTGGAGCTTAGGAGGGAAACTAGAGCTGGGTATTATAGTATGAGTCACCATGAGAGCTGATGAAGTCACTAAGTAAGAGATGGTAGAAAAGATAAGAGGGTCCAGGACAGAGCTTTGGAGTACACCCACAGTAGGGTGTGACGTGGATAATGACCCAGCAAAAGAGCTATTAGATAAGAGGAGAATCAGGAGAGAGTAATGTCATGAAAACCCAGAGACAAAGGGGAATGAGGAAAAGATTGCCAATAATGTCAAATGCTACAGCAAGGTCAAGGATGGAGAACAGGACATTGGATTTGGCAATTAGAAGATTGCTAACTTTGGAGAGAGCAGTTTCAGATAAGTGATAAGATCAGAAGCCATATTTCAGGGGATTATGAAGAGCATGAGAAGAAAAGTGGAGGCACCTAACGTAGAGCATCTTTTTTCTTAAAAAATATTTTTTGTTAGTCTGAATTTGGCAAATACCAACAAACACAAGCATTTCTATATAAGAACAGAAAAAGATTGTATATGATGCCACAAATCTCTAATATGCACAGCTTGTTTTTTTTAAAAGTATATAGTGAGCTTTTCAAGGGCATGGAATTAGACTGTCTCGATTTTATATTTGTATCCCCAGAATCTAGTATTGTATAGTACAATGTGAGATCTTGGCACAGTCTGAGCTCTTGATAAATGCTTGATTTTTTTCCCCATAATCTAGCACTCTGCCTGACTCATTAATAAATGCTTGTTCATTTTTTAAAAAGTAATATAATACATTTAACACATTGGCTTCAGAGCTTTGTAGATAGCCTTTTCAAGCAGTTTGGTTGAGAAAGGGAGGAGAGATAAAGGATAGGAACAGTACCATCAAGGTATTTTTTTAAAGACTAGGGGAGACTTGGGCATGTTTTTAGGGATCAGGGAAGGAAACAGAAGCTAGAGAGAAATTGAAGATTAGAGAAAGGATGATAATAGGGACAATTTCATGAAGACAGGAAGGGATGAGGTCAAGGATATGTGTAGAAGGATTGGCCTTGAGGAGGAGGATCACTTAAAAAAATAGGAAACATTGGGGAATTATGTCAAGTGGTTGAGATGAGGCAGACAGAAGAGATCTCAGCCGATCGTTTTCTTTCTTTTTTCAGTAAGTTAAGAGGCAAGAATCTCATCTGAGAGGACAGGGGAGAGAGTGATGTGGGAAGCTTCAGGAGAAAAGAGGTTTGGATGAACTGTTATGGAGATAATTAAGGAGCAAAAGAACTGCTTTGCTCCCGCAAGAGCCTATCTTAGATTCATTTGCAGTGGACCCAGTCAGCATGAATGTTACTTCCTCTAGCTCCATTCAGCAACGTGTAAGAGTGAAAGAGGCAGGTGGGTGGGATTAAGACAGGGCTGGGGTAATTTAGCAAGAGATGAAAGGATAGAACAAAGAAGCTAGGAATTTGAGAGTAGAGGGCAGTATAGAGTTGGAATGGTTCACTGAGGGATTGGAAAGGGGTAGCCAGAGAAGAAGTGATGGCTTGGCAAAGTACTGAAGAGTGGAAAGATTACAGATCATGGTAAGGATGACGGACAGACTTGAATAAAGCATTGGAAATGAGGGAATGACAGGAGGTTATGATCAGATGAAGGAATTTCAGAGTTCTGGATCACGGAATGAATTCATGGGTGATGGCAAGATGAAAGGTACAGCCATCGGTTTGTAGAATGGAGGAGCACAGATCATGAGAGTTGAGTAGATTGAAGAACTGAGAAGTCAGGGTGTTTTAGGGAAATTCCCTAGAATAAGAGATGAAGGAGAATGTGAGCCAAGCATAGAACTCATTGAGAAAGAGGGAGAATGTCCTGGGGATCTATAGGTCAGTCAGCAGTATTTGGATTGTGTGAACAATTTTTATCAAGGGAACCTCTAAGGAGGAGAGGTTAACTGAGTGATAGTGGCAGAGGGAGTGGTGTGTGGAAGTAGTGACAGGGAATGAGGAATGTCTAAGAACAAGCAATATGGACACTGGGGGTGTAGAAACGAGGTGGAAGGGGATGAGAAAGAAGGCAGAAGTTGAGTGAGGTAGTGTTGCTCTTTCTTTGGTAGTCTGGGATTCAGTAACAAAAGCACTGGGAGAGCAAAAGGGGATGAAAATTGGCTACTGAATAATGAAACCAAAAATTCAGAGGATAAGAGATCCAGGGAGGTGAGCAATATGTTCTCCATAGGGTTTTGCATCACGGTCTTATTGCCTGGTCTTCCAATCTTGTTGCCTGCTGTAGTAACCCTGGGGTTGATAGAGATGGGTATGCCAGGAACAGCAGTGGCAACCTCGTGGTCCGGGTAGGCAAGGTGGTTTGAGCCCCAGGAGGCTGGAGATATGTGGACTAGCATGTTATACAATAAGGTGGATTCAGAACAACTGAACCCAAAGAATAATCATTAATGATTCTGTCAACTTGCAAAAGCCCCATTGGAGTGCCCCATGGAACTGTCTTTGATCATGTGCTTATGGCCCAATTATGCATTGTTCCAACCCCACTGGTTCTAGTGTCCTAGATCAGTCCACCATTTTCATCATTGACTCTTTAGATGCATATACATACACTAAGAGGAATAGTGCCTAGAACAATTAGTCCTGTCAGATTGCATCTGAAGTATTGTCTTGGGTTTTAGATGCCACATTTTAGGAAAACTGTTAAACCTGGAGTGTTCAAAGGATCCATGCCATGTGATTAAGGGATATTTAAACTAAAAGAGACTCACAATAGCTGTCTTCAAGTACACAGGGCTATGTGGAAGAGGTATTTGACTTACTCTGCTTGATCCCAAAAAGTAGCACTAGAAGCAATCACTGAAAGATGTACATGCACAAATTCAGGCCCTGTGGACTGGAATACTACACCAAATATTAGTGATCCAAAGTGGAATGGGCTGCTTATGGACATGGTAGGTGCCGCCTCTCTCGTGGTCTTCAAATGAAGGCTGGGTGTTGACATGGGGGTGTTGTAGAGGAGATTCTAGGTTAGAGATTCTGTAATTTCCATCCCTCAGGGCAGTCTCTATTACTGCAATCCCAGTATTTTTAACTTCTACAGAGAAATAGGAATGTCCAAGGATCTCATTCATAGGCCTGTCACTGAATGAACTATAGGACCCTGCACAGCCCCCTGGTTCTAGTTGCCTAGATCAGCCTAACATATACAGACAGCAAGGACTGCTTCCAAGACTGAAGGGTCATAATATTTCAAGTTTAAAGGGCCCTATGGGATTATGTAGCCCACCCACCTCATTTCTGTGCAGGAGTTCTTAACCCTGGATCAAAGCCCCCTCTTTGTTAGTCTGGTGAAACCTATGGACCTGTTCCAAGAATGTTTTTTTTTTTTTTTTTTAAGAATAAAAAAAGTAGATAGAGCACCAGCCCTGGAGTCAGGAGGACCTGAGTTCAAATCCGGCCTCAGACCAAACACTTGACACACTTACTAGCTGTGTGACCCTGGGCAAGTCACTTAACCCCAACTGCCCTAAAAATAAATAAATAAATAAATAAAATAAAAAATACATACGATTTACAAAGGAAAACAATTATATTAAAATTATTTTTAAAAATTTAAATAAGCTCATGGACCCATTTTAGGAGAGGCCCAGAGAGAAATGATTAGCCCAAGATCATACAGAAAGTAAATCGAACAAGAATTTCAGTCAAGATCTTGTGATTCAGAATTCAGTGCTAATGGACACACTGAAAGATAACTCATAGGCTGGCCCAAGGAGTCTCATTCCCGAGGGCATATCAGAGCTGCATAGACCTCTCCTGGTCCTGCTTATTCATGCTGGGGTCTACTTCCTCCTTTTAAGTCTATGGGCCAGTTTCTTGGTCCAGAGAGAACGCATTGCTGCTGTCCCTGCCCTGCACTGCTGGGGGTGAAACATCTCTATACGCCTAACCAAGGAAGCCTGCCTGCAGGAGATGGGGTTAAGAACCATCTTCTGTCCACCTTCCATGTGGCTAGAGGTTTGTGGGGGTATTTAGGGTAAACTGGAGATTCCTCAGATCAGATACTCCCTTCCCTCTGGGGGCTCAAAGACAGACCCCAGGATACAGCCCAGGTTTCAGCAGAGGTGGTAACTCCACTCTTGGGAAATCTGTTCCTCTCCAACGATAAAAGGAGCCTTGTCCACACCCCACCCCCCAAACATACATCCGTACCTCTCCCAATAGCTATGACTGACATCAAAGGAAATCCCCAAGAATTCCTCATTCCAGACCTTTTAAGGGAGAGAGCTAGACTTGCAGTCAGGGGACCTGAGTTAAAATTCTAGTTGTCACTGTGTGACCTTAGGCAAGTCGCCACCTCTGGGTCACAATTTCCTTAACTGGAAAATGAGATTAGACTGGATGATTTCTTCCAGCCTGAGATCTATGTGCCCAAGTACTGCTTGAGCATATAAAAGTGCCAACCACAGCCCAGAGTCAGAGGCCCAAGGAGCACCTGGGCTATGAGGAAAAAGAAAATCTTCCCCAACACCTATCTTGGTTGTTCGGGTTCCTCTATCCTGGGCACTCTGTGGGACATCTCATCAGTCAGAGTGGACAAAGGAGTACCATATAGCTTGTGAATTAGGACCATATAGACCATGGTTAGCCCAAACCCCTCATTGTATATAGGCAAACTTGAGGACTGGAAAGGGGGAGGGGCTCTTTCAAGGTGTTCCCTAGTAATTGGCAGAGATGAGATCAAATGAAGGTCATAGGACTCCAAATTCAGTCATTAAAAAAAAAATGGAACCTAGTCCTGGCCTCCCTGGGCAGGTGCTAGCATGACTCTTTGGCAAACTTCAACTTTGACAAACATTTATTAAGCGCAGAGCACCAGGGTTCAGCGCTGAGGGAGATACATAGGTTGGATAAGACACAGTCACTGCTCTTCTGGAGGTCACACAATCTAGACAACACTACCAAGCAGCCCTGGCCCTCCGTCTCCAAGGCCTGACAGAGCACAAGGGGACAGCATACACTCATTTCCAGATCCAGGGCACCTCTCCCACTCACCAGGATCCCCCAGCCACTGACAGCTATTCCCCTGTGACAAACCAAGTTCTTTCAAGTGTCTTGGCACATGATGAAACAGGCTCCATGGTGAAAACTGGAGCCTTCCCAGTCCAGAGGCCCCAAGGCCAGGGGGAGGAGAACCTCTTCCACTGAAGACATTCAGTAACTGGGAATCCAGGCTGGGGAGCTAAAGGGAAGGCACAGCCAAAGAGGAAGCAGTACAACAGGCAGGGGATGAGCAGAAGGTGAGGAGTTTGGTACTGAGATAAACAAGTTGTGGAGCTAAACAAATAGTTCTTGTCAAGTCCAGATGTTTTGCCGGCCTTGGTATTTTCTTATCTTGCTGCTTCTGGGCAACCACCTTCTCCAAGTTCCTCTGTATTCCCTTTAGTTGGCAGCTCTAGTTGACTTTGCCATCTTCACAATCTCAGCAGCATTTAAACTCTTTTTACAGTTAGGTGTTCCTCCACTACCTCCTTACTTAATAGTAAGCTTCTAACAAACATTTAACAAGGGCCCTCTATAAGCAGAACACTGTGCCTGGGTTGAGGGGAGACAAAAGATTAGGTAAGATATAATTTCTGCCCTCATGGAGCTCACAATCTAGCAAGGGGATGCATCACACACAAATAACTATAAGACTAAACATTCTGTGTTCCTAAGTGCATGACAGGTGGTGCAAGCAATGGGTTTAGGGAGCAAGGGAGAAGCTTTGTGGCCTGGGGGAGACAGCCTTTGAGCTGGACTTTAAAGGGCTACATAAGCTTTAAACAGAGATGATTGGGGACTGGGACAGAGACAGGAAATGACATAAGCCAAACCACAGAAGCAAGACAAAGCTGGACGAGGGTTGAGGGAAGAATGGCAAGTAGTCCAGATTGTCTGAAGCACTGAGCACACCATCTGTGGTCATCTAACAAGACTGCACAGTAAGTGTGAAAGCATGATCGAATGGAGTCTTGAATGCCAGGCTAAGAAGCTGAACAGCAGTGTGGGGTGAGAAAGGCTGAAAGAATCAGATTGCTAGGTCCCCATTCCCTCTGATCCAATCATATTTCAACCTCCCATATGTGAAAAGCATTTTCCTTCTTAGGAAAAACAAGCAAAATTGGAGTTATGTGAACTGCTGAGAGGTGACACTGAAGTTAACTTGTACAAACTCACTCAAATATCTTGCTTTACAGCTGTTCCCTGCAGTGTCCACACAGCTTTTTAACAGCATGAACAGCATCAATGACTATGGATGAGACTTAATTTATAACTTTTCTTTGGGGCCCAAGACACTGCACTGTGGCTCACCCAATAGGAATATCAATCTAAATATCTGAACACCTAAAGCAGTAATCCCAGGAGTGTCCCCCAAGGCAGTCTTTCCTTCTTTCCTGGGGGCCGTAATGCCCACCCATCATCTGCTACTTGTATGTTTCCCTAATTTTTTTTTTTGTTTAGTGAGGCAATTGGGGTTAAGGTCCAAGGTCACACAGCTAATACGTGTCAAGTGTTTGGTCTGAACCCAGATTTGAACTCAGGTCCTCCTGACTTCAGGGTCGGTGCTCTATCCACTGCGCCACATAGCTGCCCCTCGTTTCCCTAATTTCTACCTCTAGATCTCACCTATCTCCATGATTCCAGGCCTGTGTTCCCCATGGACACCTCAAACACAATTTATCTTGTCTCCAATCTTGCCCCTCCCCCAACCATCCTTCTGTGTTCAAAAATGACTTCATCAATTTCTGCTCTCCTACTTAATGAAGTATAAAACTCTGATCCTGTCCTTAACACCCTCCACAACCTGGTTTCTACATACTTTCTTGGCCTTATCTCATATTACTGCCTTTTATATAATCTACTTTGTCAGCTAAGACAGACTACTCATTCCCTGTTTTTATCTCTTCTTTTCCCCTCTCTGTGCCTTTGCTCACATCATCCCTCATGCTTAAAACAAAAATTCCCAGTTAAAAACTCTCAAGATTCAACTAAGGTGCCATAAAAAGCCTTTTATTTCCCCTAACAGAAAGTGACTCTTCCCCTCCTTAAATCTCTCCTTTTAGAATTGTGTCCATCTTATTTCCTCTATTAAATCATAACTTGAGGGCAGGGCCTGTGTCTTTATTCTATTTTTAATATCCCCCCCCCAAATCATTGTGCCTTGGTCCTGCCCTGCATTTAATGTGTGTGAAATGGAAGCTGAATAACAAAGTAGCAATGGACCACAGAGGTAAGATTCCCAAAGAACTCACAGGCTGGAATGATGATCAAAAAATAAAATAAAATGAAATTTATCAGGGACCTCAGTTACCCTGATCCCACCCCCACTCAGGTCTAGGGGCAATAGCCATTTTAGACTGTTTCCTCTAAGGGTTCTCGGTGGGGGTGATGAAAGGGAGGCTGGGAGTATGGAAAACAACTGACGTGGCCCCTGACAGGTCAGATTTGAGCCTGAGAACATCCTAGGGTCAGAACCAGGTACACACAAGTCCTAGTATGGGAGGCTTGGATGCTTCTAGGGGTTTAATTCTGGGACATCACCAGTCTCTAAGAGGGCCACCAAGGACCTATATTTCTGTCTGCCCCAGGAAAGGAGGAAACACTAGAGGAAAAGACTAGGTTTGGCTCTCCTCTCACCCCCTGCAGTAAAAGCAACCTTTTGAATGGTCCTCAACACCCAAGAGTTCGACATGCCTGAGCATGGATATCACAGGCTTATATGCTGGTGTGCAACCCCACCTCCCACCCCGCACCCCCCTTAGCAGGGCAATGTGGGTACTGAAGGGGAATGATGAAAACTCAAAGATAACAGTTCCAATAGCCAGTCCACAGAGAGCAATCTGAGGACCTGTCACTTCAACATGTAAATTCTTGGCAGAAAACGGGGTGGCACATAGCTACCCATGAACAACAGAGCTGAGATTCACAAAGATTCCAACAAAGTGGACCAAGAAGCAAAGTTAAATTTAACAGGAATGAATGTCAAGTCCTTCATTTAGGAACAATTCCACCAGCATTGGCCAGGAAGTCAGCAAACAGTTCACGTGGAGTAAAATCCAGCTACCCTGTTTATAGCTCGAGATTCTGCTCCTTTACTTTCCCACCATTAGTGAGATGGCCAAGCAAGTAGGCCACACTGAGTGAACAGTAGGGGGTCCTTTTCACCTTCCTTTTACCCTGGAATCCTGATAAGCTCAGGTCAGCGTTAGGGCTCCAGAGAAAGACAGAAGGTTCACTACCTGTGTTTGCCAGGTAGGTAGTCACGAATCATCTGTGAAGCAATTCAGTTTATGATGTGTCAGCCTGGATAAGCAAAATGTCAGCAGGTCCCTGTGCATATGTTAGCCATAACTACTTCTCTCAGGAGTCAGGAAACAACAAAGTCTACACACAGATAGATAGAGACTTTCCTGCTCTAATGTCTAAAAAGGTAGGGACGAGGAAGCAAGGGCTAGGGGAGGGGACAGGCACTAGCTCTGCCACACAGCTTTTTCCTCCAGGGTGAGGGATTGGGGAGGAAAGAGCTGGCTATCACTATGCCTTTTCTCAGTAGGATAAGCATCAGCCCCACTCGAGTACCACATATTTCTGGCATCCCGGGAATGAAAGGGATTGTCTTTTGTGAAATTTGGCTGGGGCAAGATGATATTAAAGAAATACTGAATTAGTCTTGTTTCTGAGTCATGCAAAAATGAAAAACACTTCAGTGACAGGTAGTTCTTCATCACCTCTTCCCCTACTTTGGGCAGAAACAGGAGAGATATTTAGTGACCTGATTATAATGTAGGTGATCACTGAGCAGTAATCAGAAAGCATCCTGATTACAACTGGGATCTGCTGTCAGAAGAAAATCCCCAATAGGCAGTGGGGTTCTGAGACAAGTGTTGTCATCCTCTTTTCTGGGGCCCTAGAGAGTATGGGGTAGGTTTATAGAGGAGAGAAGTACACGGGGACCAAGTAAAGCCCAGAGAACATTTCAGAGAGTTAATTATAATCAAGTCTGTCCTGGAATTAATTTTTGTTATAACTGATTGTAACTATCTCATTTGTTATATTATTTCTGAATCAATACCCTTCTCCTTTAATTTGGGAATAAATCCTAGACAATATTTGTGTGGAGCATGGAGAAACAGGGTTAAAAAGGAAAAAAAGGGACCACTGAAGCAAAACTAGGTACACCAAGATACAGTGGCAGTAGCAAAAAAAGGAAGAAGGGTCAGTAGATCTGAGCTCAGGAGCAAGCAGGCCCAGGGACCAAGTGGTGCTTGGTGTCTCAAGCCAAAGGGTTAAAAATTAGTGAGACTTAGAAAGTAGTGAAAAATTAAAGCCCTGGGGCTCAGGACAGAACCACCCAGAATAAAGTTCAAAGAGCAACTTGAGCCCTGGGGAAGCGGAAGAAAAACCAGGCCTAAGGTCCAGGGAAGAATCCCACAGGCTGCCCTTTTCCACTGCCTCTTTCTTCATGCCACTGAAGGGTGAGACTAAGGAGTAGCTAAGGCTGATGCAGCTGAGAAAGGGCTAGCACCTGCCTAAGCTCAAACCCTTCCCGGGATGAGGTAGAAGTTTAAAAGAAAAAAAAAAAGAAATTGGAGGGAGACTCTTGGAGAAAGGAAACCAGGAACCTAGGAGAAGACATGAGAAACTAAGTGGGCATCCTTAGCCTGGCAGAAGAGAAGTTCACAGCAGTAGCTGTCCATTCCAAAAGGTGGGATGGAAAGGGAAAGGCTACGGCTTAATCTTGAGAGCTTTCGAGACTCCAGATCAGTGATCTATAACTCAGAAGCTCTGGGGCTGAAGCTTGGCATACGACCTCCCATTCCTCAGTAATGAACCCAATTCCCTTCACTCACTGGGGAAGACAGAAAGAACTATGCCCTTCCCACAGGAACAATTCACTGACTGAATGGGGTGCCAGAATACTGGGCCTACTCCACTGGCTAAGAGTTCCTCATTCACACTTGTTATTCTTATCAAGGACCCTTCAGGTGAGGCACAGGTTGGAGCTTCCCTGTTAGTTAGCCCCATTCCCTTGTCTGAAGATGGCAGGCAATGAGAGCAAAGGCTTTGTGGCTCCCTACCTATCCCCAAGACATGCAGCCCAGAAGGTGAGGAGGCTCTCCTGCCAGGCCCAGGGGGAATGGATGACTGCAAGGGCCTCCCTGTCCCTGGCAGGCAGCCTTCCTGTCACAAGCTAAAGTAGTCGGGCATGTTTGGGCCATAGACATCTGTGGTCCACAGCACATCAGCCCTACCTGCTGCTATTAACATCTGATGCATCTCTCCCTGAACCTGAGCAAATTTCTCCTCATCAATATAGTCCTCCAAGAGGTTTGCAGAAAGGGGCACACCAGGCAGGTCCTTGTAGCAGTCCACAGGAAATGGGTACACTACCAGCTGGAGGTCAGGCATTACCTCAGAGCGAGACAGCAAGGCCTTCAGCCCAATGCTAGAAAGGGGATTGTCATAGAGACCAAGATAGCGTAGGCGGGTACAGCGGGACAGAAGTGGCAGGGTACTAATAAGGTGAACATCCATGAGCTGGCACTCTGTCACCTTCAGACACAGCAAGGAGGCTGAGGCCTCCCCTAAAAGAGCCTGGAAGGGGGGCAAGAGATCACCTGACAGGTTGTTGCCACTGAGGTCTAGCTTCTTGAGGTGGGGAGCATGTGGACTCTGGGACAAGTAGCTCAAGTCCACAGGCAGCAGGTAGCAGACAGGAAGTTCCAGGCTTTCCAGGGGACACTGTAGGCCACTGCAAAGAGAGACACAGAAATGCTATTACTTCCCAGGGAAAAGAGAACAAACATGAGGAAGCTGGGATGGTGCTTTAACTTCTTGGGGCTTGTTCCTAGACACCAGCTGGCCAGGCAGCTTTTTCCTCAAGTGAGAGGGGCAAGTTTTGCCCAAGGTCATAGTGATTTGGAAAAGCACATACAGGAGAGAAGCTACAAAGCTTTAAGGCACAAAGTTCTCTGCATAATGACAATCAACCACTCCCATGCTACCAGTATTTTCACTGTTTACAGAGAGCTTTCCTCACACTGGCTCAGGCGGGGAGCTAGAGTAGCAAGGACCATGCTCTCCACTTTACCCAGGAAACTGGAGCTCTAAGGTTACCAGTTGCCCAAAGTTGAACAGTCTGAAGTTCTGGCACAAGGATTTGAAAGCAGGTCTCCAGCAGTCCTTCCACTTTAACATGTTTGTAAAAACAACCAAGGAATTGAGATTTCAGGAAAGAAAAGGAAGGGGGCCCTGAGACAAATATTTGAGAATATATTTCTCTCAAGCTGAACAGTTCCCATTAGGAAGCCCTGGAGCTGCCTTTCAGGGCAGGTACATGAACAAGAGGCTCACTCACCTAAGCAGCTGCCGAAGCTGGCCCGAGAGCCACGAGGTGCCCAGATTAAGCTCCTTGAGGCGTTTCAGCTTACTCATCTCTGAAGCCAAGAAGCTGAAGGTGCCTTCCAACATGGCCCAGAGCCGCCACACATCCATGTTGCTGTACTGAAGTTTCAAGCTCAGCAGATTAGTGAACTTCATGATGGAAGCTACGATCTCCCACACACCCCCGGCTTCCAGAGTAAAGAAGGACAGATCTAGTCGGCGTAAGCTTGAGTGGTCCAATAGCCCCAGGAGATCCACAGTGATGTCTGGTGGAAGGTCTTCAGCTCGGAAATCCCGGCAGCACAAGCGCAGGGGGCTGACAGCATTATTCTGCAGGGCCTGCTTTAAAAAGCCACTGGAGGAGGGGGTCACCCAGAGATCTACACGCACTTCCACAGGGAGAAGTGTGCATGGCAGGTCCTCGACCTTCCTGCACTTGTTGGGGCTTTCATTTGGCTGCTCAACTTTCTCCAAGAGGTGGCAAATGCCAGTTTGGGCCATGGTCATGGTACGGGCCCACATTTTCATAGTTTTTAGGTCTTCCTCATAGCCATAATCCAGGAGTCCAGTCATATCTAATAGCTGCAGTGGATGCCTCCTGAGGGAAGGACAGAGAAGGTGAGACCCTGGGCTAGAATGCACCCCATATCTTGACAATCTCATCCCAACTTACCCAACATATACCTGAAATAATTAAATATAAGAACTAAATGAGGCTGTGATAAAGTAGAAGAGAAAAAGGGAGTGGAAAGCTTAAAATAGGACCACAGAACGCCACAATTCAAAGGAATCTCAGAAGTCTATACATATAGTCCAACCTGTGCCTAAAGAATCTCAACAATATGCCCAAAAAGTGATTAATTCAGTCACTGCTCAAAGACTATCTGTGGGGCCTAGAATTACCAGATCTTAAATTTACTAATAAAGTAGTAACCATTAAAATTTGGTTAAAAAATAGAAATAGAACAGATGATATAAGCCAACACCATAAGTAAATGAATCCATAATAGTGTCAAGTGTTTGCTAAAATCAAAGCCACCCAACTACTGAGGTAAGGACAAAACCTCCAGTGAAGGAGCAGCCACTAGTCCAGTTTTGGAGAGCTAACCATCAGGTAAGCCATCCATCAAGTTAAAGTCTGCTTCTCTGCAACTGACATCCACTGTTCTGGTTAAATCTAGAACAAGTCTCATTCCTCTTTCACCCAACAGCCCTTTAAATATTTGAAAAGAGTCACCACGTCTTCTCAGGTCTTCTCTTCAGGCTACACATCTTGAGTACTCTCAGCAAATCTCATAAGGAATGGCATCCACCCTGCCACACTGTCCTACCTGTACTTGCTCTGGCTAAGTTCCGGTTTGTCAATGCCCTTGGCTAAGACATTAACATAATGGAGTCTGACCAGAGTGGATGCTCTGCCCATTAATGTCTCCCCTCTCTTGTATCTCACAGGAAGTACACTAAGATGTTCCACCAATACAGCCCATAATAATGGGCCACAGTGCTTGGCTAGCACAGCACAAGTTATAGCCTGGGCTGGGTCTTTAGGTACCACTAGTGTGGTTCCAGGGTCACAGGTTAGCCTAAAAATACATAGAGGGGGTCTACTTCTCAATGATGATTCTCCGGAGAGGCACTTTCTAACAAATCCCAGGCAGCTCTTAAAGGAACTCGTCCTCAAGCTCCTTGCCCGAGGCCCATGGATCATAGTGGTGTAACAAAGATGCCAGGTAGCCTCTATCTTTTTCCTGGCTTAGAACATCTGCTACTTTAGCAAATGTGTATGGCTGTGTCCTTTAACAAGGCCCTGGCCCTGGCCCTGGTCTCTGAAGGGCCAGTACTCAATAATAAATGGTGTTGCCAGGATTCTTCCCTTCTGCTGCTGTTTCCAAGGCTACTATGGGTTCTAAAAAGACTCCCTCCTGGAAGCTGAGGTCCTGACTGCCTCCCCAGCCATATCTACCCCCTACCTTGGGTGAGCGCAACTAAGTATTTACCTGTAGAGGGACTGCTGGGTTCCATTATCTGTTGCCTCCTCCAGCCGAGCCTTGACTCCCATGATCATGGCCTGCACCAGCTCCTCTGCAGGCCGGTCCTGAAGCAGGGCACGGGGGCAGTTTGGACACTCCTGGAGGAGGGCCCGAAGGCAGTGTGGCCAGTCCTGCCTCAGAGCCCTGCGGCAGTGTGGCCGATCCTGCAGTAATTGCTTGAAACTGAGGATGGGATAGGGCCATGTATGCACCAAAGCCTGGAGCAACAGCGTCTTCCCATGCATGAAGGCTGCCTTGAATAGGACTGGGTACAGGTCCTGTGGCAGAAGCTCCAAGGCCTGGCACGCAGATTCCTCATCCTTGATCACCTGCTGGGCACACAGGAACACCAGCGGACGCATGGCTGAATATGGTGGGCAACTGCCACCTATGACACAGGACAGGTAGTACCTGCCAGGAGGAAAAGCATTTAACACTGAGAATGGTTATTTGGGAATCAGACTAAAGAGCTGGGCCTCATAGCTCCATGTGCTCTTCCCCACCCAAATGCCATACCTCGGGTTCCAAGTGACTGTATCGTCCCATACGTAATTCTATCACAGGCTTCTCTCTGCTTTTCTACTAGTTATGAAAATCCAAATCAAAATATCTGCATACCTATTACGTACTGGGCCATGCCCTATCATTCCCACCCTACAAGATTCTTGTTCAGCAGCTGACCTACATTTGAATTGCTACAACCTCCTGTCCTTGAGGCTTATGCTTTCAGTTTCTTCCGTCTACATGCCAGGGAATGACCTGACTGGTTGCTTTTTAAGGTCCTTTCCAACAGTAAAATTCTAGGACACAAAGGCTATGTATGGTATGAAGGATTTGGGGTAATGGCCACCACTGGTGCCCCCTGAAGCAAGGAGAAGAGGCCACGGGCTAGTAGGCACCATGGGGACACAATAGTAGTCAATGACAAGGCAGTGAGGTACATAATGGAATAGATTGGGTTCTGATCCCAACTCCATCAATTGCAAGTTATGTGCCCTTGTTCAAGTCCCTTGACCTCACTAGGTCTCAGCTTCCTTACTTTTAGTGGTCAGAGTTGTAGAAGATTATTTTGGCAGCTTTGTGAAGAAGGGTGAGAGATTTAAAGCATGGAGACCAGTTAGGAAGCTAGTAATAGTCTAAGAGAGAAATAATGGTTTGAAACAGTGATGAAGTGAGAGAGGAAAAGGAACAGAATCATCTATATTGGAGAGTTAGAATTGCTAGAACTTGGAAACTGATTTGATACAGGAAATGAGAAGATTATAATGATTATAATTCAAGCTTATGCACCACCACTGAGTTTTATTTTCATCCTGTCAAGTTTGACATGTTAGGAGGCATCCAGATAGAAGAAGGCAGCTAGTAATGTGTGGTGGGAGAGACTGGGGATAGGTAAGAGTCATCTGCATACAAGTGACCTCTGAAGCCATTTAAGTTAGATAGCGCAAACATCATCTCACTGACAAGAAATTTTAAGTGAATCATTGATCAGCATAGCTGTAAGATCAATGTCTACCTTATTTCCAAAGTCGTGACAGTGCTGCTGGTGAGCGGTCACTATATCAGACCTGAGCTGGAGGCTGCCCCTGGAGCTGAAGTGGCTGCACCTCAGCATTGTGAAGCAACATCAGAAGGCACCCAAGTTGATGAGGAAAAGGAGAGAAAGGTAGCAAGAGTGAAAGCAAAGTGGGAACAGCAGAACAAGGCCTGGACAAGATAAGACTAGAGAAAAAAAATCCCAGAGAGAAGGAATAAAGGCAGCTTGAGTAAAAAGAGGCTGCTAAAAAAGGAAGGAAACTGTGGGGTAAAGGGAACTGAAAATGGAGCAAAAGAAAAGTTCTGGGCTAGCAAGGGACAGGAATACCTGGTTCAAATCACACTTCTTAGTCAGTCATGTGATCCTGGAACAAGTCCCTTCCCTTCTATAATGCTCCATTTTTACATCTACAAAATAGAACTGAACAAGATGGAACTCGAGCACTCCTTCGAGATGACATTTTATGACCACCACCAAACCAAAGAGTAGTTAATGATTCAATGTCACTTTAGAATAAGAAAGCCTCTAGTGGAGAATACCAGGGATGTATCCTTGGCCCTAGGCTATGTAATATTTATCAGTGATGTAATGAGGCACCAGGCCACCGTGGGCAGAGGGCTATCCTTGAGCCTAGGTCTTCCTAAATCCTACCGCAACACACTGGCTGTGTGACATGAGGCAAGCCAGTTAACTTCTCAGCAACCCAGGATACTTATTCTCTAAGACTATAAACTACAGATGAATTGTCAATCTGCATTGATAATCATTTTCTCACACACAGAACCTTACACAATGATTTTAATAAACATAGAGTGGCATACTTATCAAATTTGTAAATCATAAAACAGAGACAGCTAACACATAAGACATAAGTACATAACCTGTAAATCAGGATTGAAAAATTATCTCACAGGTTAGAATACTGGGTCAAAATTAAATTGAAATTTAATGAGAATGAATTAGAGAAAGTAGCAGATACAGTTCTAGAGCCTGACTCCAGAAAGACCTAGGTTCAAATCCTTCCTCTGACACTTACCAGCTGTGTGACCATGGACAAGTCAATTAACCTCTCTGAGCCTCAGTTTCCTCGTCTGCAAAATAGAGATAATACCTGTAGTACCAAACTTACAGGGTGTGTTGTGAGGTACAAATGAGATAATCTATATAAAATACTTTGAAACCTTAAAGTGCTATAAAAATGTCAGTCATTATTACAAATGTAGGCTTATAATTAAATTTTTAAAATCAACTTAAACAAAAGAAAGGCTACAGAGCAATTCATGTTAACAAGACCTAGGGTTTAAATGCATTATAATCTCAATTTAAGACCAGCAGTGTGATTACAGTAACAAAAAAAAACAAAAACAAAAACAAAAGCTAATGTAATTTCCCAATCAAATCAACAAGCATTTATTAAGGGCCTACTATGTGAAGGCACTGTGCTAAGGCTAATGCACTGAGGCAATAATACCACTGTACTCTACCTTGTAGTACTATATGTTCAGTTCTAGGTACTGTATTTTTAGGAAGGATATTGATAAGTTAGACCCAGTTCATTATTGTGACCAGGATATAGAAGGGCCTTGGATCATACCCTGAATCAGCTGAAGGAACTAAAGAAGGAAAGATGTGGGTTAAGGAATAATAGCTATCTTTAAGTACAGGAAGTGTGGTCACATGGAAGAAGAATTAGATTTGACTTTAAAGGAGAAAACCAAAAACAATAGATGTTTTATAGAGAGGTCTATTGGCTTGATATCTGTGAAAAAAAACAAAACTTCCTAAAAATTATTTTTTGTTTGTTTGTTTTTTTTTAGGCAATTGGGGTTAAGTGACTTGCCCAGGGTTACACAGCTAGTAAGTGTCAAGTGTATGGTCTGAGGCCGGATTTGAACTCAGGTCCTCCTGACTTCAGGGCCGGTGCTCTATCCACTGCGCCACCTAGCTGCCCTCTAAAAATTATTTTTAATCTTTATCCAGCAATGGAACGTATTCCTTCAGGACATATTGTTCCTCCTCCTCATCAGACATTTTCAAGCAAAGAATGCAAGATAAGATGCTGTAACAGATGGAATTCTTATCTTGGTATAGCTGGACTAGACCACTTTATGTCTGAGATGATGATAGGAAAAGTCTGATTCTTTTTAAAGAAATAAGGTACAATCTTTAAACTACAGACCAGTAATCTCGACTAATAACCTAGTTAAATTCTCACATGTATTATTTAAGACATTGTTTATGAGCTTTCAGAAAAATTATTCACTAAAAACTTGAACGAGCTGTTTAAGTATATCTTGATGTCAGCAAAGTATATGATAAAAAAAAAAGCTCATGATGTCTATATCAATAAATGGAGAGATACAGGCAAAATAACATCAACTTGGAGGGAAGTGTCTAGTAGTTTGCCCCAGTGATCTGCCCTTGATCCCGTTCTGTTCCATACTTTTTGAAAATGAAGTTGATAGGCTTACTATACTTCTTCCCTAGGAAGGATCCCCACACCTGGATTACTGTGATTAGTTCTAGGTACATTTTAGAAAGCATGTGGACAACCTGGATCATATACAAGACCACATCTCTTACCAGTAAGGATGGTGACAGAGCCAGAAAATACCATAACAGATAAGATGGGCAAAAGTTGGGATATTTAAACTGGGGAAGAGAAGAGATGTGAAATGGAGATGGTTAGACTAAAAGAGCTTTGGTAAAAAGGAGAACAGCAATACTTACTAGCTTCATTTGTAACACAGAATCTCAGAGATAGACAGAAATTCAGAGGTCATCTAGTCCAACCTATACCTGAGAAGGAATCCTCATCAACTGTTCATGATGCTTCCACTTAAAGACCTTGAATGATGAGGAATCCATTCATCCACTGAGGCAGTTCATAACACTTTTGGACAGCTCAAATTGTACAGTTTTTCTTTATATGCCCAAACTTGCTGCTGAAACTTCCATCCATTGCTCCTAATTCAGCTATCTAAGACAAAGGGAGAACAAATCTAATCCCTCCTTTCACACGGCAGTCCTTTTTACACTTGAAGACAGTTGTCACGTCACCGGAAATCTTTTATCCTTTTTCCTACTCCCTCCTCCTACAGAAGATTTATGAGAAAAATGGAAAACAAGCAAGGTATAGCTAGGTTGTAGTTTGGTAGATGAACTACAGCGCAGCAATGAGTTCATACATCCAAAGACCATATTAGCACTTTTAACTGCCACGTCATACTGTTGACTCACATTGATTCTGAAGTCTACACGGCCTATTGTCTAGTTATAACTCGGCCCCACCATTGTTAGACAGGTGATTTGTATGCGTTTCTGCAAGTCACTAATAAGAATGTTGAAGAGAACACACAAGGAAATACAAGGCAAAACCACTAGTGGAGAGTAAAATGGAGGGGAAAAGCCACTTCCGTTAATTACTTCACAGAATTTTTGTAAGGAAAGTGCTTTGTACCACACAATTATCATCACCATCTTCAAATGTATGATTAGAATTATTCTAATTGGCCCTAGAAGGCATATGTAGACTATAGGAGGCTACATGCTAGAAAAGGCTAAGAGCTCTCACTAGAGGTCATCAAACAAAGTCAAAGAATGAAATCATGACTTGTATAGAGTTTGAACTAGATGACAATTCAAGTCCTCTCTAATTCTATGTGGGTAGTCCAACCTTCCAGATCATAAACAGATTTCCTTCTGCATCATCTCCAATAAGTGGTTCACTTGTTTCTAACAATTATCAAAGATCAGGCAAATTAGTTCCATAATAATTTTTCTGGGACAGGTCTAATTCCTACAAAGCTTTTTTTCCTACCAAGCTAAAATCTCAGAACAAGTCTAATCATTATTCTGTAATAACAACCAACCCTGCTAGCTACCTGAAGAAGACCATCATAACCACCCACCTACCCCACCCCATCCCCTTTTCTTCTTCATACTAAGCATTCCCAGTCTATTCCTCATACCATTGTTTAACTCCCCTTATGCCATGTTGGGTCATCTAGATATGCTTCAACTCATCACAAGACATATACTGCAGTATATCAGGAATCAATCACAGTAATAACCAGTATAAAGCACACAAAATTCACTACCCTCACTCTGGATACTGATCTTCTTGTTGTCCATTTTATCATTATTCCCCAACCATCACCATGTACTCTATATTTCAAAGCCAAACTGACTAAATTTCTTGCCATTTCCTGTATATATCTTGAGTTTTTCTATCCTTACAAGGTCCCACCTCTCTTGATGCCCACATAAAGCCAGAGTCAAGTGTATTCTTATATATCATAGTAATTAAATATTGTATGATGGTCTGAGAACATGGCTCAAAACTCACATAGGCATACCCATGAGCCAACAGAACTGATACATCTAGAGCCAGAAACATTAGCCTTGCTGCTAAATTTCCATTTGCAATAGATATACCCCAAAATTTTTACACACACACACACATATATTGGCCAATGAAGGCTCTCTAAATGCATGCTCCAGTAAATACTATACAAACTACCCCACAATAGTCACATAGCTTCACCAGACCACCCTATAGAAATTCTAAGAAAAAGGATCTGGATCGGTAAGATTCACTCGCTGTCCTGAATGAGTCAACTGTGTACCTCAAAATCTGAGACTCATAACTGTTATGTAACTGATGCTGCTCAAATACCTATATAACTTTCTTTTTTTGGTGATTTTTAAATGATTCAACTCTTTCATTGTGTGTGTAAAGTAGTTTTCCCCCAAACCCAGAAAGAAACCAGTCAACAGGGCTAACAATTGATTTTTTTCCTGAATGGACTATAGTATCTTTATGAAATAATTTGTTAAATGTCTATTGTGTGCCAGGCACTGTGCTAAGCACTGGGGACACAAACATGAAAATAAAAATCTTTGCCCTCAAAGAGTTTACATTCTATAGGAGACAACATGTACACATCAAAGCATATACAAAATAAAAGGTAATTTGGGAAAGGGGGATTAGTGAAGGCTTCACGTATAAGACAGCATTTGAGTTGTTGTAAATTAGGGGCAGCTAGGTGGCTCAGTGGATAGAGCACTGGGCTGGAATTAGGAAGACTCATCTTTAAGAGTTCAAATCCAGCCTCAGACACTTACTGTGTGACCCTGGGCAAGTCACTTAACCCTGTCTGACTCAGTTCCTCATCTGTAAAATAAGCTGGTAAAATGCACTCTAGTATCTTTGCCAAGAAAACCCCAAAATTGGGTTATGAAGAGTCATACACAAGTGAACAACAGGAATTCTAAAAGGCAGTGGTGAGGTGAGAGTAAATTCCAGGCATGGGGGAATGCCAATGTAAAGGCAACCAAGATGGGAGATGGAATATTATTTGGCTTGATCATCACTTGAGTAAAGGAAAAAATAAGTGGAGGCTGGATTGTGAAAGGCTTTGAATATAACACAAATAAATTTGGATTTAATTCTAGAGACAACAGAAAACTACTGGAGTTTGAATAGAGTAGTACTTTAGGAGTATCACTTTGGTAATTGAGTAGAAGGATTAGGAAGGGGAGAGACTTGAGACAGAGAAACCAATTTTAGAAGTGGAAATGAAGGTCTTACCCAGGATGGTGGCCACATGAGTGAAGAGAAGGAGACTGATTTAAAAGGTTGTGAAACAATGCCAAGGTCCGACCAGAAGATGTATTTAACCAGAGAGGGTAGAAAGATGATCACATCTCACCCTCCCTGCAATAGCCAATCACAGGGTTTGTTTCCAATACAACCACAGCTACTCTTATCCCCCAATACTCCTCAGCTTTGCCTCCTCCCTATGATGTGCAAACTCCCCAGTTTCCCCTTTTCAAGGATCCTCAGGGCAGTTATAACCCAACAGCCATACAACATCGGCCGAGAAAATACAAATCACCGCCCTACACACACCAGGTCACTTCATGGCTGTGACAAGTGCCCTTCAGTTCTATACCCTTTACATTTTAGGTGAAACAGAATAAGTCATACCAGAAGAGCAAGACTGGATAGGTTGTGCTCTTCATCATACATCTCATTACATTACTTTCCCTCCAAACCTATCCCTCTTCCTAACTTTCCCCTTATTTTCAAGGATACCACATCTGCACAGTCACCCAGAGTTACAACTTCAGCATCATTTTGGACTTCCCCATACCCTGCATTTCCAATCAATTGCCAAAATTTGTCTTATCTACCTCCATAACATCTCTTTCACATTTCTTTTCTTACATGACCAGCACTCTACTTCACGCCTTCATTACCTTTCACCTGTAATATTGCAATAGCCCAATTGCTCTCTACCTCGAGTCTCTTTCCACTCAAATCCATTTCCCACAGTTGCCAAAATGCCTTTTCCATAGCAGGGGTCTAACTTGGGGGCGGGGAACCTGAGGTATCGAGGCCACATGTGGCCCTTTAGGTCCTCGAGTATGGACCTTTTACTAAATCCAAACTTCAAAGAACAAATCCCCTTAATAAAAGAATTTGTTCTGTAAAACTTGGACTCAGTCAAAAGGCTGCACCCAAGGACCTAGAAGGCCACATTCGGCCTCAAGGCTACAGGTTCCCCATCCCTTGTCTAACCATCACTCTGCTACTCAATAAACTTCACTGTCTCCCTACTGTCACTAGGATCAAACATTTCAGCTTTATTTCATCCTTTTTAGTTTCTATTTTTGTATGTCAAAATATACACACTCATTAGGTATAGCTGGAAATTTGTAAATCAGCAAATATACACCTATCAGGGTTACATGCTCAAAAAATTTTTTTATCATTAAGGGTGTGTGATCAAGTTTGGAGACCACTATTGTAAAAGTAGAAACAACAATATCTGGCAAGTAATTGGCTACATGGGGTGAGACTTAGGAGTCAAGTATGACCCTGAGGTTCATATGGATATAGATCTCACTGAGGAAGCCCTCAAGATTCCCGGGGATCAATGCAATCAGTACAATTTAATCTACAAATAAAAACATCTCAACTACTACTTCTACATGGGAGCCCTTTTCCACTTGGACTTTACAAAGACAATACACCATGATAGTAACATCTGTGGTGAGTGTGCCTCCTTGGTTTTGTTTTACATAATAGCAATGCTCAGGATCATTAAAGTTCTCCACCATTGTATCTATAAAGGAATCTTACATAATGTTAATATACGAGAGGAGAAACCTTCCTGGATGAAAACTTTTAAGTCTGTATCTTGCTCAACTAAGCCAAGTAATTAGCAACAACAGGAACAACAGAAAGTTATCTCAGCCACCTGTAAATGACAAGATGTGCTCAGCTGTCTACAAAATCCTGCCTGTCCCTTTTTCATGTTTTCATCAATGACACCCTCTAACTATATAAGCTTTTATAAGTTTTATAACTTACATTAGTTTTTATAAGTTTTTTATATTTTTAAAATCCAAAGATTTTACCTAGAGGTAAGTAGAGACCTGAGTGCATAGCTGCTATCTTCCTGGACACTTTTTTAGGCACTAATTTTTGATTCTGGACATTAAAACATGTTGAAAAAATCAATCCTTATCCCCTTCTGAGGTGGTCACCTCCAGTACAGGTTTCATCTGTATATCTGCGGTCAGGTCATCTTTCTTCCTAAGCACCACTTCTACTTTATCTGCGGTCATCACTGGTGGGAACAGACTGCTTTATAAACACTGGCAAATCCTTTCCATTTGACATATCATCCTTCCAGTTTTATCTGCAGTTGCCCTCAGAATGATCTGGTTTAGTTAGGTTTCACTCCAGGTTTTCAGCAGGTTTGTTTCCCCATCTACTACCTTCTCACTCTTTCGTATTGCTCTGAATTTTCTTTCCTCTTCTCTGATGTTTTGCAAACAAGATTGGCCTCTGAATAAGTGTCACCCTTGGCTGTCATGACTTCCAGTTCACTGAGACTAAACAAATACTTGCTGGATGAAGCGGTTTGTGGACTCTTCTAGCTGCCTGTATGTAGCAGATATTTTATATTTGTTAAACTTCTCTAAGAAGTGGTGATAAGCAGAATGAACATCTTCACTTTTATCCATTTCCCGTAGCAAATGGTTTGTTTAAAGAAATTAGGTTGGAGCTGCTATAACTTCATATAGTCTTCTCTTCACTAGTTTTTCATGCTTGTGCTTGTTGGCCTCTGTTGTAAAGTGCTGATCTAACCAAACAGATGGCCAAATCAAGTAATTCCCAGCCTTCGAGTACAATATCACCCATGTCCCTTTTGTACATCAAAAAATGTCACAGACATTCACGTATTGTAGCTGCATTGTTAGTAGAAGTTTTTCTGAGTCTGTACCTGGGATTTCATTAGTGTGGGGTGCTGCTGTTTTTCAAACCCCTTTCACTGATGCAAACTGTTCATTTATTTCTAACTAATAGTCTTAGAGAATTGCTTATGGTACTGAGAAGTTAAGTGATTTGCCCATGGTAACACAGAAAGTCTGTGTCAGAGGCAGGATTGAACCCAGGGGTTCCTGACTCCAAATCCCACTCTCTATTGATTACACCATGTCTCTTCAGAGAAAATGACAGAAATGTAAATCCAGTTATGTCTTAAAATGAATTTTATTAGCCAGAACAGCATTTACAGACATTTGAAAAATTATAGGACACATGTACTAGACATTTATCAAGTCTACGAGTCTATTTATTTAATGGACTGAGTCATTCAACGAAACAAACGCCTCCAAATAATTCCAAAACCTCTATGGCCCTTGAGTAGGAGCCATAGGCACTAAAGAATTTTTTTTTGGTGGTGTTCAGGGTTTACTACATCCAGCATCTTCTGACTTTTCTTGGGGGGGAACCCAAACCCATTCATGATACACAGTACTCGAAAGCCTCATGCCTTTAGTCTCTCATTTCTTAAGCCCAAACCAAAATTTCCAACTTTTTCCACTATTCCTCCCTGTGCCCTCCTTCATACTGAAGTTACCCTAAACACATGATGACTTGGTCTAGAAAATGTTGTCAAGTTTTTCATGTAACAGATGTTGGTACATAAACTGTAATTATCTTTATAATGTTCTGTTTATACTTACCATAAATAGTGATGGTGATCCATGACCAAGCATCCCATACAAAGCCGATTTTATTTTTGTTGCCTGAGGGCATAATTCCCCTTCAGCAAACACTTAAGTGTCTATACCATATAAGAAATTAAGGATACAGACAAATGCAACATCCCCTTTCCTCACAGAGGTTATATCCCACTGGATAACACTAACACCACTAGCTGGTTTCTCCTGGACAACTTTATATTTACCACATTCTCTTTAATTTCTGGTGTACCTTAAAGCAAAAATGTCAATACTTGATATAGTTCATTTCCTCTAGTCATAGGAGACAACCTCTTCACGGGCAAAAGTATAAAAAGCTGCAAATTTTAAGAGTGTCAGCAGTTAAACTTACATTTGTATAACTTTTGTGTATATTCCACCGTGTATAAGATTAGTTGTTTATATTTAATTCTCCTAGAGGACTACATGAGTCCTTCAAGCCTAGAACAATCCTCTACACATAGCAGGCATTCAATAAAATGTTTGTTGAATTAAATTAAATTAAACCAAAACCCCTAAGTCTTTTTCACTTGAACTACCAGTAAGTGTTGGAAGTTTCATCGAGGAAGGACAGGACATGTGAAGCTTAGGGAATAGCATTAGCAAAGGCAATTAGGTAGAATGACACCTACTGTACTTCAGGAAGATGTGAAGAACCAGGTTGTCTTTTGATGAACTTAGGGGTAACAAGCGTAAAGTTAAATTCTGATCTTGCTGAGGTGATGGTGACATGCTCCCTGTTTACATTACCTTGGTTGGAGGGAAAAGCATTGAAAAATGTTAAGTAACAAATATGCATAATAAAGCAAAACATTTTGTTACAAAGTCCCTGCCCCATCTCCCCCCAGGGGGAGGTATGAAAGTAAATATATATATACAAGCCCGACATGTTATCAGGAGGCTTTCTGATTGAGTCTAGGACTGGGAGAATGAACTGATGAGCTCCATTTTGCAAGCAAGAGTGCATGAAATATTGGCTTGGATGTTTTCTGTAGAAAAACTTCAAGTTGACTGATTAGGGGTATTTAATAATCGAAAGGCAGAGGTGATACCTAATAGTACTTGGCACGTAGTAAGCTCATAACAGATAGGCATATGTCTGTGTTACAGAAGACCTGGGTTTAAATTGCATCTCAGATATTATATCACACTGTTCATCTACTATGTAATTCCTGTTGAAACTCTAGAATGAATTCTGAAAAGGGTGGTGTGTTAATACTAAGAGAAGTGGTGAACACCAAGACTAAGCATAGGTTTGTCCAGAACAGGTCATGCCAAATTAACCTTAATATCTTTTTCTTTTTTTTTAGTTACTTAATAGATTAGACATCATAGTACAGTATACATTGATTTCAGCAAAGCTCCTCGAGATGATCTGGTGGTCAAGATGAGTGCTAGTGAATTAAGAACTGGTACACAATCCCAAAAAGTAGTGGTAATTAGTGGACTGGGATATGAAGATGGTCTCATGGAATGTCTAAATGATCTACATCTTGCCTCTGGGTAATTCAACACCTTTACAAATGACAGCGCCTAACAAATAGTAGGTGTTAAATAAATGTTGGAATTGAAAATTACTTGGATGATAGTATCATTAGCATACTTTTCTAATTTGCATTGGGTGTCAGGAAGCTTAGACAAATAGGTACCATTTAAGGTATATTACTACGATCCAAAAAGAAGACACTAGAACAATGAATCAAATCCAAAAAGATGAAATGTAATCAGGATGAATACCAAATAACTTTCATTTGGGTTTAAAAAAATTACATAACTACAGTTTGAGGGACACATGGCTAGATAATACTTACTATATGAAAAAGGAGGTCTGAGAATGTCGGTGGACTAAAAGTTCAGTGAGTCAAAATGTGATGATGGCCAAAAGAGCAACTGTAATCTTAGATTGCAATAACAGAAGTACAAGCATGCTGTAAAAATCAAGGGACTTTAACAGTCCCACTGTGATTTGCACTGGACAAACTGCATCTGAAATATCTTCTTCAGCTCAGCTACATTTAAGGAGGACATTAAGAGACCAGAAGCCAGAACTATATAAAGATCAGGTGAAATAACAGAGGCACTTCAGCAGAACACCTTGAGTGGGGGGAAGGGAGAAAAGAGGAATATGTAACAATCTTCGTTTATTTAAAAGCCTATCTTGTGAAAGAAACATTAAATTTATTTTGTTCCAGGGACAAAATTAGGAAAAATTGGTAGAACTTACAGAGACAGATTTGCAAAACATATAATCAGAGCTATCTAACTACAGAATGGGCTACTTCAGAAGATATCTCAAGAAAAGATTTTCAAGTGGCCACTTATTAGTGAATATAGAAAAGTATTCTGTTCAGACACCTGTTGGACTACATACCCTGAGTTCCCTTCCAACACCAAGTTTCTACGATTACTACAGAACAAAGACATAAATGCTAAAGGTTCTACATGAATGGTACAATATCAATAATCTTTTTCTGCCCTCTCATCTTCTTCAAGCACCTTAAGATAGTTATTTCTCAAGGCTCAGTTCTCAGTCCTCTATATCTTCTCTTTCTCAACAATCCCGTTCACTCCTTTTCCTTCAACTATCACTTTTATACCAATGGCTCTGAAATCTATCTCCAGTTCTGATCTCTCTTACAAGCTCTACCCTTGTATTTCCAACCACTTCTAATGAGGGCCTACTACTTAAAGAGCACTGCGCCAGGCACTGGAGGAGATACAAAGGTCAAATAAGACATCTAACCAGCAACCTCAAATAATTTTAATGTATCCTTCAAATTACTACCATGCTAATCTTTAGGGAGATGACTAGATGGCCATGTCAACTCTGCAATAAAAGAATCCTACCTACCAAATAAACTTCAAACTTAACCTGACACCCTACAATCTGATACCACCTTACCTTATGAGTCTTTTCTCATTTTACTCCCCTCACAAGTGTATCTATTAGCTAACTTGTTTGATGTTACATTGTGTCAAGGTGTCCCAGAATGCCAAAGTGCCCAAATGCCAAGCAAGAGAAACAGAAAGTTTAGCCTCTGGGCACGAGTGATAGCTCTTTGGTCTCAGTGGCAACTGAACAATAAGCTATGAGGAGAAAAAACTACTCTGTGAAACCTCCAGCTGGTCTCACCTGACTATAGGCAGTCAACTCCTCAAGCTGTCCCCAGGCCAGAGGATATATTGGAAATATGATGTAGAAAAATGTATGGAGTCAGGAGACACCTGTTTCCAAAACCTTACGCAATATTTACTAGTTCTGTAACCTGGACAAGTAATTTCATTTCTAAGTCTGAGTTTTCTCACCTATAAAATGAGGATACTTGTGGCACCTCCCTCAGGGGCATGGGGGTTGTAATAATTATTGTAATAATTAATTTTGAAAAACCGAAAGCACTATAGGAATACAATATTCTTGGCAATATTTCTTAACACTACTTCATGCAGTTGTGAGGAAATTGCTTAGAAACTATTAAAACATATAAATCCGAGTATTAGGGATAACTCTTACACTACTTCTTGGGAATATGTTAAGGGAAGTAAGCAGTAAGTCTTAAAGTATTATATAAATGTGATCCATTTTTTTAATCATCATGGTTAACATCTTTTTGTTAAGGACCACTTTTGGGGGCAAAATATAAGGTCTCATCATCCTTACTGATTCTTCCTGGCCAAAAGCTGCTCTGAAGCTCCCTCTTCTCCCATCACATCTACTAGAGGTCACTTTTACTCTTAAGTAGGACCTTCAGCTTCTGTCTCCTGCCCAAATATCCCCCTCCCACCAGAGGCCTTTCTGCCTCTCCTCCTTAGGCCCCCCTCCCTCACCCCCTCCCACCCGAAGCTTTTCTGCCCCGCCCCCTACCCTTCCCCTCCCACCAAAGGCCCTTCTGCTCCTCCCCTTCCCCCACCCCCCATCACCAGAGGCCCTTTCAGCCTTCCCCCCCCCACCACACACACACACCCCCCTCCCAACAGAGGCCTTCCTGCCCCTCCCCCCGGAATCTCCCCAGCTGAGGGCTCCAGCTGGACCTCTCCTCCCCCAGGTTGGTGCCTCCTCAGGTTCCTCCCCCAAGCAGGCCTCAGCGCCCCGCTTCCCCCGCCTTCCCCACTCCAGGGCGGGCAGGCCCGACGCGCAGCTCAGGGAGCGCCAGGCCTCAGGCCTTGCGGACCCCCGCCCCCGCCCTTGGCCCAGCAGCCCTCACCTAGCCCTCGGCCTGATCTTCGCTCTTCTCCCGGTCGACGCCGTCTTGACCGCTGTGGTAGTAGCCGCCAACGCAGCCCTCGCCCCTCACCACCTTGGCCGCCGCCGCTGCCCAGCGAGCGAGAGAACGCCCCCAATTCTCCGCCGCACCGCCGGAGAGCGAGGGACCGCCCGCCCCGAGCTCCCCCCGCAGGCCAGCGAACGAGCACCGGCCCCGAGCGCTCTCCCCCGTTGCTGCTGCTGCTCCTGCCGCTGCCGCCGCCGCCGCCCCAAAGCCTGCACCCACCCGAGCTCTCCCGCACCGCCGCCGCAGCCAGCCGCTCCCACCGCCGCCTCCCCGCGCTCTGAGGGCGCGGCTGTCACTGGCGTCACAATGAATCCTGCCCCGCCCCTCGCCCGGAGGCGCGAGCTGGAGAGGCTCCGCGGTCCCCATTGGCTGCTCAGCGAAAGCTCCCCCGGGGATTGGTTGGCTCCGTTCCTCCTCTCTGGCCTCTTCCCCTCCCTCCACCTAGGCCCCAGGCGCTTTAGGGGGATTAGTTGCAGCGTTGGAGCATCCGCCTCTGGCTCCTCATGCCCGAAAGCGGGGGCTGGGGGACCGGAATGGAGGCTCGGGACCCCGGCGCGTGCCCCTCCCCCACTCAGTCTGGCCTCGCCTTCTCCACGGTCCGGGGTTATCCTCCTTCCCTTCCCTTCCAGAGGGGGTGGTAGCTGATCCCGAAGAACTTGCCTAGGGGACTGACTGCCTTCCTCAGGGCTAATGGGCTGGTCCTCCAGTCTAGAAAGACTGAGAAGTTCGAGTGGTGTTTAGTAGTTTCTGAGTGACCTTGAACAAGTCCCTCTGTGCCCCAAGCAGTTCCCTAAAACTTGAAGTTCAGTCTCTGCCAGGGTGCAAGTTACCCACACCTCCGAAATCAACGGTAAGGACTAATAAAATAAATAAAAATGAGCGATCTCTATTTGATTGTAAGCTCTTTGAAGGCAGACTGGTTGTACCTTCTCTCTCCGTACAGCTTAGCACAGCACCTGAAACGTAGTAGTCCTATTAGAGATGCTTGTGACTTACAGCATTGCATCCTTCAAAGATTGTATATTTCCATTTGACCATTTCTTCATTGAGGAGAGTCTATTTCTTTCAAGCATGTTTACAGGTCTCCTTGGGGAACTGTGGACAGGTTTCAGTGGAGTCCCGGAACTTGGATAGAAAAAAAATTTACATCTTTATTTTCATTAACTTCTAACTGAAATTTAGACTTCAATTATAAATTAAAATTTTTAATTAAAAAAATTTTCTGAGAAGGGATACATAGGCTTTAACAGAACGCCAAAGGGGTCTGTGCCTCAAAAAAGGTTAAGAATCTCTGCCTTATAGACCTACTAGTCAAGTCCATAAGCAATTATTAAGTACCCACTATGTGCCAGACACCTTGTAAACTCTGGAGATACAAAGAAAGTCAAAAAATAATCCCTGCTTTCAAGTTGCTCACAGTCTAAAAAGAGAGACAACATACAAACAACTATGTACAAACAAGACAAATTAGAGATAATCAACAGAGTGAAGGCACTAGCATTGCTTGTAAAAGGTGGGATTTTAGCTGGGACATGAAGCCACGGGAGGCCAGGAGATAAAGATGTGGAGGGAGAGAATTACAGGCATGGGAGACAGCCAGTGAAAAGGCCCATTGTGGGCCTCCGTCATGGAGGCCAGTGTTACTGGATCACAGAGTATGTGGAGGGGATAAGGTGTAAGAATACTAGAAAGGTAGAAAGGGATCAGGTTAGGAAGGGCTTTAAAAGCCACATTAAGGATTTTTATATTTGATCCTAAAGGTAATAGAGAGCTATTGGAGTTTATTGAATAGGGAGGTGACAGGTCAGACCTGTGCTTTAGGAAGATCATTTTGACAGCTAAGTAGAAGACAGACTGAGTTAGGGAGAAACCTGAGGCAGGGAGACTATGGCTGTCCAGGCTTGAGGTAATGAGGGCTTGCACCAGGGTGGTAGCAGCATTAGAGAGAAGAGAGTATGTATGAGACATGTTGGGAAGACAGAAACAACAGAAGTTAGCAACAAATTGGATATGAGGGAGTGAGGGAGTAAGAAGTTGAGGATGGTGCCTAGGTTGTAAGGTATACGGGGTGTTCAGGGAGGACCAGCACTTCTGGTGTCAGGGCTGGTTGAGCCCATTTCAAGGCTGCTCATCCACCTCTGGTGTCCACCTTTCACCCAACTCTCACCTGTGGCTCCAAGAAGTTGTAGCATGCGCAGTGGTCACACTCCAGTAAAACCTTCTTGGCAAACAGGTTAAACCAGGTTGAGGGTAACCAATGGGTCTCAAACCCATGGGTGAGTTAGGAGGATGTCTGCCTCAAGCATGTGAAGACTTCCTCTGGTGAAATGGGCAGATGAGAACAATTTGTTCTAAAGGCCATGAAGCAGGTGATGTGGGGTGTTCAAAGCTTGGTCAGCTATCAAAGATGCCAAGATCCCCGGCCATCTCCAGTTGTCCTGCCTGTTGTCCTGTCCCTGGATTTTGATGACTCTGGAGGAGAGAATGAGATTGATGACCCTGTGTAATTCAGTCTCCCTTAAATCCAGTTCACTCCAAAGTCAAGACATTACCCCATGATGTCATTGGTCCTCTTCAAAACAAAGGGCAAACAACACTCCTGGGTGACTGGGAGGACAGTGGTGTGCTTGTCAGTAAATAGGAAGGTTGGAAAGAGAAGAGGGCAGAGGTAGAAAGGAAATTAGTTTCCTTTTGGACATATTTTAGTTTAAGATGTCTACAGGACTCCATTTTGAGATGTCCAGTGGGCAGTTGGAGTTGTCAGACTAGAGGTCAGGAAAGATGGAGGGCTGGATATACAGATCTAGGAAGCATTTTCATAGAGATGATCATTAAATACATGGGAGCTGATGAGGTCATCAAATGAAATAGTATAGGAGAAGAAGAGAAAGCCCAGGACAGAGCCTTAGGGAATATCCAGTTAGTGGATGTGACCTAGATGCAGCTAAGGAGACTGCGGTAATCAGACAGATAGGAGGAAAACCAAGAGAAACAGGGTCACAAAAACCTAAAGAGAAGAAAATATCAGGGAAAAGAGGGTGGTTGACAGTGCAAAAGGCTGCAGAGAGGTAAAAAGGATGAGGACTGAGAAAAGGCCATTAGCTTTGGTCATTAAGAGATCATTGGTAACTTTGGAGAGAGCAGTTCCAGTGGAATGATAGGTCAAAAGCCAGAGTTCAGAGAGTGAGAAAGAGTGAGAGGAATTTAGTAGAGGCACCTATTGAATAGGCAGCTTTATAATAGCAAATGGGGATGGATAGATTAAGAGGTTTTTTGAGGATGAGGGACAGACATGGGTATGTTTGTAGGCAGCAGGGAAGTAGCCAGCAGTCAGGGAGAGACTGAAGATTAGGGAGAGTAGGGGTGGGACACTCTGCTAGAGAAGATGGTTTGGAATGGGGTCACTTCTCCATGGAGAGGGGTTTGCCTTGGCAAAGCAAAGGACTACCTATTCATGTGAGACAGGGCTGCAGGAAGAGACATTGGCAGAAAGTATCTAGCTGATGTAATGTGAGGAGGAAGTGATAGAGGGAGCTGTCAGGGAATAGCCTTGATTTTTTTTTTTTTCAGTGAAATATGAGGTCAGCATCTCAGCTGAGAGGATGGGGGAAGGGGAGCCATGGGAGATTTGAAAAGGGGTGAAAATGTTTGGAAAATATGCTATGAGAGTGGAATGATGAGTCAGGTATCTGGAAAAGGATTGCCTTGCTGCCGTTGAGGACCCAGTTGAGATTATGCAGCAAAAATTTATAATGGACCCCGAGTCATCACTGTTTTGTGATTTTCTCCAGCTTTTGTCAGCCCCACATGAGCAGGAATGAGGGCAGTGGATGGGGGGCACTGTCAAGGGTTGAGGTTCTTCAGCAGAACAAGATCATCAATAGGATAAGGAAGCACAAGAGTCAAGAAAAGAAGACAGTATACGGCTGAATTGGTTTAGCAACAGGTCAAGAAGGGGAAGGTGAGGAAACTGTAGCCAGTGTAGGGGTGATGGTTCCCATGAGGAGGAAGAACATGGTTGGGCTAAGCCCTGGAATGGGCTCTTTGCTAACCAATGTGCCCCTTGCCAACACGATACGGTTATTCCTTTTTGATGGTTCTGTTGATGGGTAGTGGGAAGTCACAGGAAGATTGGCCACAAGATCTGGAAAAGCCAACCACTTGGGTTAGAAAAGGAACTCCTCCTGTATTTGGCAGGACTTCCAGAAAAGAGAGAGGAAGGTATTCCTTTGCCCATCTTCTGCAGCAATGACCAGAAGACTATATGCTTGTCTAGGCAAGCCTGAGTCCTTATAGCATCTTTCTGTTTCCCATTTTCTTACCTGAGCACAGACCCACGACCAATGAGCATGAAAATTAGACATTTCCTGACTTCCAGTCATTGAGAAATTTCCAAGTCAGGTGCTAATTGCCCCCTCTGACCCCTGCAACAGTAGAGAAATCCTTCCTCCAAGAAAATGTAGCAGGAGAAAAGACAAAGAAAGTTCAAGGTCTGCCTGGGGTGGTCAGGCCATCTGGATGATGTGATTTGCTTAGATAGTGCAAGTCTGAGACAAAAGTGGAATATCTGTTTCAGGAGCCCTACAAAATTGTCTTTACCTTTGGGGAGAGTATAATATATGTGATGAGTTATTGTTTTATTCTTCTGTATTTGTTAATAAAAGTTTATGAGTTTTTTTGTGTTTTAAGCTTTTCTGTGGTAGAAAAAATAAACCACTGTCCTATACCTGATACTTTTATTATATAGTTCACATGGTGATCAGAAGAAGCAATACAATGACACTCTCAAGGTCTCTCTTAAGAACTTTGGAATTAATTGTGGGACATGGAAGACACTGGCACAGGTCCGCCCAGCATGGTGTGCCCTCATCAGAGAAGGTGCTGTGCTCTATGAGCAAAGCAGAATTGAAGCAGCTCAAAAGAACTTGAGATGCACAAATTTAGAGAACCCACCCCAATGTTCACAGGAACTATTTATGCCTGACCTGTGGTTGAGCATTCCGAGCTCATGTTGGTCTGATCAGCCACAGTCGGACACACTGTAACTTGACTGTAATATAGTGATACCATTTTGGTCCTCTTCGAGAACAAAGGACAACCACCACCACTATTATAAATCAAATACCTTTCATATCATCCTTGTGCAGTGGCCATGCTAATCTTTCCTATGACTTTCTAACTTTAATATATATGCTAAATTGAGAACCATTGAGTACTTTTTCTAGTGTGGACCCTGTTATCCACTTTTAGAGGAAATCCTAGACAGAAGCCATATATAAACTTTGTTTTATATATGTCTGGAGTTATTCTGAGGTGGGAGCAATAAGCCAGAAAGAATGAGAGAATCTTGACCCTCTTCTTTTTAAGGGTTGAACCTAGACCATGTGAGTTCAGAGCCAAACTCCCATATGGACCCCATGTCTTTCCGCATAAATTCCAGGTGTCAGACCTTTATCTGATATATTTAATGTAAATACTTTCTTTTTATTAACAAGAAAGAAAGCAGGTGGTACCATCCAAGGTATTTCATTCTGTGTCTATGAAGGCATATCATGATGACTTTGGATATTTGGGTCTTGACCCTAGAATTTCTCCACGTGACTAAATGATATTACTAAAGCTCAGGTCTGACCATGTCACTTGCCCGCTCATAAATCTCCAGTGGCTCCCTCTTTCCTCTAGAATCCAATATAAATTCTTCTGTTTGACTTTTAAAGTCCTTCACAGTCTGGCCCCATTCTTCCTTTAAAAGTATATTCTATATTACTTTCCCTCACACACTGGCTTCTCTTAGCCAGTACTTAGCCAAGAGGCATACTAATTGTGTGTCTCCATCTCTCCATCTTCTGAAACTCCAGAGTTCAAGTCTATAGTAAAGTGTGGCCCTCTCTCAAACATTAACAAAAATGAGGTAAAACTGTGGCATCGGTCCTAGGATTATATTATGCATTAGGAATGCCACATGTATGGGGATTTGTTTTGCTTGACTATGTGAATTAGTTACAAGGGTTTTGTTTTTTTGCTTTTTTTCCAGTGGGGAGAGGGAGATGGGAATGAAAACAAGTAAATGCTTGTTAATTGAAAAAAGTACATATTTTAAGAAATGTCATACATGTTGACTCTGTTAGGTCTTCTGGTCAGGATTCCTAGCACATTCAGCAAGACATAAGTAAACATTTCAGGCTGCAGGTCTCCATAGGTCTGCTAAGGCATAGTTCTAGACTTAATGATTTCTCCCCAAACCAATACTTCCTGGAGTAGTGATCAAGCAACAACAATTAATAAATGCCTACTATGTGCCAGATACCACATGTGCTTCGCAGCACTGGGGGTACAAAGGCCAAATTGAACAGCCCTTATCCTTAAGGAATTTGCATTTTAACTGACAAGATGACATGTACATATTAGCATAAATGTAGAATATATATATAACATGAAACATTTATGTACATAAGTGATGTGTACTAATAATATATGTATTGTGTTCGTGTATGTCTACACATGTGTGACATATACATGCATATTTTTATAAATACACAATTCCAAAATATACACATGTGTATGGCATATACAATACAGTAATATATCCATATACACACGGAACGTATGTATGTATATGTATACATAAAATTAATAGAAAGTCATTTGGAGAGAGAGGGAGCTTGAGGGATTTGGAAAGACTTCATGTTTTCAAGTTTATTTGTTTTTTTTTTAAATAAATTTTATGTAGCTTGTTAATATGTATTAAAAATAACTTCAGAGGATCTCTACCACTGTGGAAAAGTTTGAGAATCACGGAGATAGAAGGTGGGTACTTCAGCAGGGATTCCAAGAGGCTGAGGGAAGGAGGGAGAGCATTCCAGGCATGGGAGCAGCGAGCACCAAGGCATAGAGACAGGAGACTGGGGATCCTTTGTGAGGAACAATGAATCGGTCAGGGTGATTTTGTCACTGATTTTGGGAAGACAGTAATGTGTAGGAAGACTAAAAGGTAGAAAGGGGCCAAGTTGTGAAGAGATTTACATATCCCACAGAGGAGTTTATATTTAATCTTGGAGGTAGGGAGTCACTTGAGTTTGAGTGCATGGGTGGTAGGGTAACATGATCAGACCTGTTCTTTAGGAAAAACACTTTTGGCAGCTTTGTGGAGGATGGATTGGAATAGGGAGAAAGATGAGGGCACAAGACCAAATTGGAGGATATTGCAGAAGTCTGGGTGAGAGGCCCTCTGGCAGGGAACCTACATACAGAAAAACATTTCTCAAATAATTCAACAATGGTGGCGGTTCAGTGGTTTCTGATGGGGCATGCCTGCTCATATCAGGTAAAAGTGTCTGTTGCACCCAAGATATTGCTTATAAGCTGCCTCTCTATTTTTTTCTTTCTTTTTTTTTAAACAACACACTTCTTTCGACTGTTGACATCCTGGACTAGCAAAAAAAAAATGTATTTCTTTGACCATCTTGAATTCAATTCCAATTAATGATACAATTCAATAAGAATTTACTAGAGGAAATAGGAAGGGAACAAGCATTTATTAATTGGCTACTATGTGGCACGGCACATAATAAATAAGCACCTTACAAATATCTCATTTGATCCTCAAAACAACCCTGTGAAGAAAGCATTTGCTTGTGGGAGGGGGCAGAAAGAGGAAAGAGAACAAGCATTTACTAAGCACCTACTCTGTGCTGCGTACAATGGAAGGCATTGGGATTACAAAGACAAACAAAATAATACCTATCTTATATTTGTGGAAAATAACACATACCTAGAAAATTAAATACAAAATACATTCAAAGTTATTTCTAGGGCAAGGGCACCAGCAACTGGAGGAATCAGGGTGACTTCCTATAGGAGGTGGTATTTGAGCGAAGGAAGTTAGGAATTTAAAGTAAGGAGAGAATGTATTCCATGCAGTGGGGCTAAGGCATGGAGACAGGAGATAGAATATTAGGTATAGAAAATAACAGGCAAGTCATCCCTCTCTCTCCAATTGACTTTCTATTCATTTTATCTATACATATACATATATATGTTCCGTGTGTATATGGATATATTATTGTATATGCCATATACACGTGTATATTTTGGAATTGTGTATTTATAAAAATATGCATGTGTATGTCACACATGTGTAGACATACACGAACACAATACATATATTATTAGTACACATCACTTATGTACATAAATATGTTTCATGTTATATATATATTCTACATTTATGCTAATATGTACATGTCATCTTGTCAGTTAAAATGCAAATTCCTTAAGGATAAGGGCTGTTCAATTTGGCCTTTGTATCCCCAGTGCTGCGAAGCACATGTGGTATCTGGCACATAGTAGGCATTTATTAATTGTTGTTGCTTGATCACTACTCCAGGAAGTATTGGTTTGGGGAGAAATCATTAAGTCTAGAACTATGCCTTAGCAGACCTATGGAGACCTGCAGCCTGAAATGTTTACTTATGTCTTGCTGAATGTGCTAGGAATCCTGACCAGAAGACCTAACAGAGTCAACATGTATGACATTTCTTAAAATATGTACTTTTTTCAATTAACAAGCATTTACTTGTTTTCATTCCCATCTCCCTCTCCCCACTGGAAAAAAAGCAAAAAAACAAAACCCTTGTAACTAATTCACATAGTCAAGCAAAACAAATCCCCATACATGTGGCATTCCTAATGCATAATATAATCCTAGGACCGATGCCACAGTTTTACCTCATTTTTGTTAATGTTTGAGAGAGGGCCACACTTTACTATAGACTTGAACTCTGGAGTTTCAGAAGATGGAGAGATGGAGACACACAATTAGTATGCCTCTTGGTTAAGTACTGGCTAAGAGAAGCCTACCATTTAGTCACGACTTCAATTCAGAAGAACTCTGACAGAAACAATGTTCTAATATGTGTGTGTGTCTGTCTGTCTGTCTGTCTATATACATATTATGGCTCACAAGTAGCATGGAAAGATATGATCTGAGGTCTGGCTCACCTTTGCAGAGGGCAGGATCAGAACTGTGCAGGTACCACCAACATGCTAGCTAGGAGAGGGGCAGGTAGGGTCCAGGACCACTGAATGCTAGGAAATTTCTCTATCTCTATGGGTTATTGGTCTAGAATAATACCTATCAAATATCTGTAGTCTAGGGATATAACTATTTAGGGATTCAGAACAAAATTCACTTCTCTAGGGTATCACTTTTTTATAATTTTATAATTCATTTATTTTTAATTTTCAATATTCATTTCTATGAGATTTTGAGTTTTAAATTTTCTCCTCCCACCTTTCCTCCCCCCTCCCCAAGACAGCTTGCAATCTGATATAGGCTCTACTTATACAATCATATTAAACATATTTTCACATTGGTCATTATGTAAAGAAGAATTCGAATTTATGGGAGGAACCACAAGAAAGAAGAAACAAAACAAAACAAAAAAAGAAAAGGAGAGCAAATAGTATACTTCCATTTGCATTCAAACTCCAAAGTTCTTTGGAATTTTCCATCATGAGTCTTTTGGAGTTGTCTTAGATCCTTGCGTTGCTGAGAAGAGCTAAGTCTATCAAAGTCAGTCATCGTACAATGTGGCTGTTACTGTGTACAATGTTCTCCTGGTTCTGCTCACTTCACTCATCATCAGTTCACATAAGTCTTTCCAGGTTTTTCTGAAGTCCACCTGCTTATCATTTCTTATAGCACAATAGTATTCTATTACATTCATATACCACAACTTGTTCAGTCATTCCCCAATTGATGGGCATCCCCCCAGTTTCCAATTCTTGGCCACCACAAAAAAGCTGCTATAAATGTATTTGTACATGTGGGTCCTTTTCCCGTTTTTATGATTATGGGATACAAACCTGGAAGTGGTATTGTTGGGTCAAAGGGTATGCACAGTTTTATAGCCCTTTGGGCATAGTTCTAACTTGCTCTCCAGAATGGTTGGATCAGTTCACAACTCCACCAACAATGCATTAATGTTCCAGTTTTCCCACATTTTCTCCAGCATTTATCATTGTCCTATTTTATCATGTTAGCCAATCTGACAGGTGTGATTGGTACCTCAAAGTTGTTTTGATTTGCATTTCTCTAATCAATAGTGATTTAGAGCATTTTTTCACATTGACTATAAATAACTTTAATTTCTTCCTCTGAAAACTGCCTATTCATATCCTTTGGTCATTTATCAATTGGGGAATGACTTGTATTCTTATAAATTTGACTCAGTTCTCTCTATATTTTGGAAATGAGGCCTTTATCAGAGCCATTGGCTGTAAAAATTATTTCCCAGCTTTCTGATTCCCTTCTAATCTTGGTTGCATTGGCTTTGTTTATGCAAAAAAAAACTTTTCAATTTAATGTAATCAAAATCATCCATTTTGCATTTCATAATGTTCTCTATCTCTTGTGTGGTCATAAATTTTTCTGATCTCCATAGATCTGACAAGTAAACTATTCCTTGCTCTCCTAGTTTGCTTTTAGTATCAGCCTTTATATCTAAATCATGTATAAGGTATCACTCTTGTGAGGAAGGGGGTGTACCCCCTGGCTAATAATTGCAAGCTTAACTCCTTTCCACCAAATGGTAGTCATAGAAAAGACTATCCCAAGCAATAGCAAATAAACCTACTTATCCAAACAAAACAGCAAACAGAAATTGGAAAAGTTCTACAGATTAGAATGTACCAAAGAATACATAAGAACAAATGAGCTCTTCAGCTGGGAGCCAAATAAGACTTGAGAGAGAGAGAGAGAGAGAGAGAGAGAGAGAGAGAGAGAGAGAGAAAGGGAGAGAGAGAGAAAAAAAATTATCTCACCTAGGAGAGGTCCATTCTCAGCAGTCTCTAGTACTGGCAGCTCCGGAAGTTAAGGAATGTGTTGGGGCTTGGCTCCCACAAGTGTCTGTGACTCCAAAGTCTTCAATCTGACATTCAGAAGTCTCTCTCGACAGCCTGTCTAGAGCTCCTCTCTCCACTTGTGTCTACAAAGTCTCCCTCTGAAATCATTGCATGAAATGGAAGTAAATTTCTTATGTAGCTACCCAGTGTCTTGCTCAGCATTCTTTCAGCCAATTTGGAGTCCCATATTTCCCTTTGAATATACTGCACAGAGCTTTCCCTCTGCAAAACCTCACTAGGTCTGGACAGAAGCAAGGTTAAAATAATATGATGCTTGAGTTTATTGTCAAGAATTTCAGTAAGGTGGGAATCTTACTGAGAAATCTTGGTGTTCCAGGATCAAACAAGAGAGTGGACTGATTGAAAGCCATTCTATACCAAGTAGTTGAGGGTTTGTGCAAGTTGTCAGTTTATAGAATAGCCTCATAAAGTGATGAAGGCCTTATAAAGAGAATTAATTAATTGCAGCCACCTATCACCCATTGGAGAGGTAGTTAGACTTTCTGTTGAGTAGGAGAAAAGATACAACAGAGAGTCAGCCAAGCTAATTCTGAGAAGAGACTACTCCCCAGGCACAGAGAAACTAAACTAGCTAGTAACACTGAAGGCAGTAATTCATTCCTTTTTTTTTTCTTTTAGGCAGTTGGGGTTAAGTGACTTGCCCAGGGTCATACAGCTAGTAAGTGTCAAGTATTTGGTCTGAGGCCGGATTTGAACTCAGGTCCTCCTGACTTCAGGGCCGGTGCTCTATCCACTGTGCCACGTAGCTGACGGCAGTAAATCAGAAGAAAACACTATGTACTGTCACCTCCTTGGAGATCTACTATGACTTTTCCTCACCCCCAAGGAAACCTGGGTGGGGAAACAGAGAGAGGGGAAGAATGAATCCTGAGGCACCTAGTTTTCTGACTAGTGCTTCAACTATAGTGACTCATAGATTATAGAGAGACAATCTATGGCGTCTGCGACCACTTCTAGTTAGTCTGGACCATCCATCAACACAGGCTTGAGAATGCAAAGCCTACTAGTCTGAGGATACTGATGATCAATCTAGACCATCAACTAACTCAGGTATTGGTGACAAAAGATGAGCAGCAGCTCGCCATAGGGCTGGAATTCTCTGGCAAGTGAACAAATTAACTTAGAATGTTGCAGAAGAAGTAGAATTGATTACACATCTCAAGAGAACTCTACCAATGTATATGTATCTAATATATACTTTGGCTATAACTACATATGTTGGTATGTGCTGATTCAAATGTCATCATGGAATGTTTTCCTCTTTTCTCTCTTTTTAATGGTTTCTTGTTATTTGCTTATACACTGTGGCAGGACCAGTTAAATTGTGAATACCACAATGTATTATTGCATGCCTGGTTTGTAATTGCTATGCCTCTTTTCATAATGTACATAAGAATATTTTTGTTACTTAAGATTTTTGAAAACTGTGGAGGATTTCTTCGTTGTGCATGAATTGACATTGATTGCTAGAAAATGTACCAAGGGAAAGCTGTAAACTCCTTAAATAAAGGCCCTTATTGCCTCTTCACCGAAATAGAATGCCTCAAGGCCATTTCCAAGGCTACCACCAAGGCCATGGTCCAATTATGCAGCAATAAAGTAAATTCATTAAGATACTACAGTTCTTACTGTCTCTCTACTCACCCATGCAATTTATGGATTTTCCACACTTTTGTTTATATTCCTAAACTGCTGATAGAATTTTCCTGTTTCCTCAAATTAAAATTTCATAAATGATCCTATCTGTTATCCCATTTAGATAATCACTGCACTATAAGCTCTGAGAACTATACAACTGAAACACTACTGAATTATGTTAGAGTTACAACCTTTTCTGTATAAAAAGGAAAGGTGGGAAGTCGTCCTTAGTGCTACCTCCGAAACTGGGGTGCTGCTAACCTCATCAGTCATCTGTGTTATTGTAGTCTACATGAATCATGTGGGGATGGATCCACCATCTCCCACCCCATGTACTGGCCTAAGATTGTTGACCTCTGAGATGGCCAGATAGCTGATACAGACCCAAGTCAAGATGTAAGCCTGAGAGTCCACAGCCCTATCACCCTATCTCCTACCTTCCTGAGACCTCTGGGGTTATTAAGAACATTATTTATTTATTTGTTTTCTTAAAATAATTAATTTATTTTTAGTTTTCAACATTCATTTCCATAAGATTTTGAGTTTTAAATTTTCTCCCTCTCTCTCTCCTCACCTCCCCAAGATGGTGTGCAATTTGATATAAGCTCTACTTACACATTCATATTAAGCATATTTTCCCATTAGTCATGATGTAAAGAACAATTAGCACTAATGGGAGGAACCATGAGAATGAAGCAATAAAACAAAACAACCAAAAAAGAGCAAATAGTATGCTTCCATCTGCATTCAGACTCCATAGTTCTTTCTCTGGATGTGGATAGCATTTTCCATTATAAGTCTTCTGGAATTTTCTTAGATAATTGTATTGCTGAGAAGAGCTAAGTCTATCAAAGTTGGTCATCACACAATGTTGTTGTTACTGGGTACAATGTTCTCCTGGTTCTGCTCATTTCACTCATCATCAGTTCACATAAGTCTTTCTAGATTTTTCTAAAATCTACCTGCTCATCATTTCTTATGCCGTAATAGTATTCCATTACATTTGTATACCACAACTTGTTCAGCTATTCCTCAATTGATGGGCATCCTCTCAATTTCCAATTCTTTGCAACCACAGAAAGAGCTGCTATAAATATTTTTGCACATGTGGGTTCTTTTCCCTCTTTTGTGATCTCTTTGGGATATAGACCCAGTAGTACTATTGCTGGATCAAAAGTTATGCACAGTTGTATGGCTCTTTGGGCATAGGTCTCTAGTTTTAAAGGATACAAGCTGTTGATCAAAATTAATGGCCTGTTTGTCAATACCACCATGTGCTGTAAGGTATCAGAGCATAATAACAGTATTTGGTGTATGACCAGATACAGTTGAACTTCTTCTCATTTTTTATTGCTGTTTGAATCTTTGTAATCTGGAAGATTTTTATTTCATTTTAGAGTTGTTGAGGTGTATATTACTGACTATCATGTTCTTACTCCACAAAATATGTTTGACTTATTTTTCCTTTCTGTTCAAGACTACCCTATTCTTAATTTGTAACTTTAATGAGGGCTTTATATTCTGAAAATGGCTCACAATACTCTAGAAGCCTCTGGAAGGGTATTTAAAACCCAAACATCTTGTGCCAAACATGACACTTGGTTGATAGAGACAGAGATCTCTATGTCAGACAACAATCCAAGCCAATGACTGATGTAACTAATAAATATTGTTTCTAACATATCTGATCCCTGAACACAATGCTGAATGATTCTGTTTATTTGTTTCAGCAGTATGGTATTAGGACTCATATTGATTTCTGATAGAGGCTAGTACTTGGTACCAGCTTCATCACTGAATCTTATAGGCCCAGTTACCAGAGGTAAGGGAGACTAATTTTTAAAATCTCCACGAAGTTTTCAGTGAGGGAATTGCTGGTATTTGCTAGAATTTGCTTGGGTCTATGTCAGGTCAGTTTTATGACTGTGTGTGTGTATGTATGTTGTGTTTTTAATAGTAACAGACCAGCATTAATCCAGATGAGGCTTGAGATGCCCTAGAGTCCTCAGCTCTGGGCTCATGGTAGGCCTGGGTTTTAGTTGTAAAGAAGCCTGATCTCTAAGGAGAGGAGTCAGGCTCTTTCTTACATTTTCTGGTTCTTTAGGCCCCACCCTGAAGTCCCAAGGAAAATTACATAAAACTTAAACTTGGCTCATGTCTAAGGTATCCCCAAAAGGGAATGGAAAGATACTCAAGGTATAACGTAGATAAGGTATATGGCACCTATTTATTTACTCCATTCAACTGAAATGCTTAAAACATAAAACTTAGAAGCATACATTGACAAAGATTTGAAACAAGATTAAGTAACCATAGTTCCTTCCTCTTCTCCGAAGGGTTGATGCTTAAAACATGGAAAATTTGATGAGCCTATCAAATAGACATCTGTCATTCACTTGGCTCTGCTCTATCCAGATAATTCCCTCAAGATCTGTGTCTTCTGGCAAGTCAGGCCAGGCCAGGTCAGGGTTCATCTTTCAGTTGGTGATCATATCCTCCAAGAAGTATTGTAGTCCCTGCAATGGGTATCTCTGGAAGTACAGTAGGCACTGACTAAGGGACCCAGGAGCTCCTTCTCTCTCTAGCTTATGAGTTAGCTTCCCAGGTTAGAAACATCCATCTCAGTATTGCTTTTTGGTCACCTATGCCCAGGAAAAGAACCACAAAGCAGCAGAGGCAGCCAGGAGCTTGAGATTTAGTCTCAAGCTCACCCAGCCAATGCATGTGGCTTGATACCATGTAAGAGCAGTTGCCATTACCAAAAGGGAGGAGAGAAGCTCCTCCTTTGCCCCTGGAATGGAAATCCTAGAATGAGGGAGAAGAAATAGAGAGTGAAAGAAGATCTCCTTTCCTTTACAGTCTGATGAGTGTGCCAGTGCTTCCTGGTTCAATGGTCAATTCTTCCTCTCCTAAGCTGACAGAGAACAAGGGAATGTTGAGTATCCCAAAGCAGCAAATCCTTTAGCATTCAGCATATGTCCCCAGAAGGCAGGGGAAAATGTGCTTCGTGAGCTGTATTCCAGTCCAGTCCCCCATATATAAATCTGCTGGTCAGCATTTTGTTTTGAAGCTTTTAATTTGTCCATTAATTTACACTGTGAGTTTTAAAAATCATGAATTTGAGATTCCTCTCTTTTAGTAATTTTCTAATGTCAACATCTGTCTCAGGTTTTAGAACCTCAGGACTCAAGTGCACTTTTAGAAAGAGTAATTTTATCTAAGCCAACACACACATATATGTATATACTTGCACACATAGACATACATGTATACACATGCATATGTATATACACATAGAGAGGTATTCTGGGTTTTGTATATACAGATGTAGATATGTATATACATGTATATTTGTATATACATGTGTGTATACATGTACATACATGTGTGTGTGTATACACACATGTGTATATACACGAAACCCAGGATAGCTCTCTCTGTGTATATACATATATGTGTGTGTGTATGTATATATATACATATGTACATACACAGACTAGCTCTCTATATGTACCAATATATATGTTAGAATAATTAAATAACGGGTTTTTGCTATGGCAAGTATTAAAATTAGATCTAGGATTGGTTTTTGTTTGTTTGTTTTGTTTTTCTAATGGGAGTCGGTGTATTTTTCCCTGAGGAAACTGGGTTTTTATCTCATGGGTAAAGTGAGAGATTATCTGGAATGTATGTGTCCCTCCCATATTTCCTATCATCAATCCTGAATGGATCGAATTGGGACCAGAGATTTCTCAGGTGTTTTCTAACCCAATATGAATCATGTGTAACTCCTGGCAAATCACTTAATCTGTTTCAACCTCATTTTCCTCTTCTGTAAAATTAAAGGGGCTGAACTTGATGGTTTCTAAGGTCTTTCCTAGCTCTAAGAGCCTATGATCCTATGTTTTGCTGTACGACCTCAGACACTATACAGAGACATATGTGTATATATGTATATATAGTGATGTGTATATATGTGGGTGTGTATGGATGGATATAGATGTGTATACATTATATATGTGTGTGCCTATACATTATATGTGTGTGTATTCAGATTGTATATTTCTTTCCCTCTCCAGTGAGGAAATGAATAGGTTTTCCCTGAAGCCATGCCTGTGATATCCCTTACTTTATCAAAATCAGCCTGTAGACAAGATCTAAACCTTAACCATTGCTAGTTACATGTGACTGTGAGTTTGGTACCATGGCCATTTTGCTACAGCATAAGGAATAATGGTGAAATCTTGTGATTTGCTTGGCCAGGATAACCCTCTTAATTTTGAGAGAAGGGAACCCAGTCTAGGACTATGTGTTTCTAGGTTAAAGGTAAAGAGCAGCTCTGCTCCACTTTCCTTTTGCAGCACTGAATCCTTCAATCTTCTGTCTCAAATTACTCGAGGCAATACAAGTATCTCCCTTTATTTATTTATTTTTTTATCCTTTGTGCATCCAGTATGTAAGCCTGCATGTATCTTGAGTTAGGGTACCAGGGGTTCTAAGGTTTTGTGGATCCTAGAGAAAAGGCACTTCAGTCTCATTCATGAATATTCATTATTATTCTGGGATATGGAGATTTGTGACTAAATGAAATTCTCTTGCTTGTGATCATTCTAAAAGGGGCACAACAGTCTAGCTTTGGCTTAGATAAAATCACTTGTTCTAAAAGTACACTTGAGTCCTGAGGTTCTAAAACCTGAGACAGATGTTGACATTAGATAATTACTAAAAGAGAGGAATCTCAAATTCATGATTTTTAAAACTCACAGTGTAAATTAATGGATAAATTAAAAGCTTCAAAACAAAAATACTGACATTTATATATTAATTTATATATTAATAATAGTGATACATAAAGGAAGCCATTGATAAGAAGAAAGTCTCCAGATACACTAAAATACTTAGAGCAGCACTTTTTGTGACAGTAAAGAGTTGTAAATAAAGTTGATGCTTAGCCATTGGGGAATAGCTAAATAAATTGTAGTACATAAATGTAATGGAGTGCTATCATGCTGGAGGAAATGATGAATGTGATGATTACAGAGAAGCCTGGAAAAATCTATACGAAGTGATGTAAAATAAGCAAAGCCAAGAAAGCGTTATACACAACAACAATAGAAATGTAAACAGAATCATTTTTAAAAAAATAAACAAAAATATGGGCAGCTAGGTGGTACAGTGGATAGAGCTCTGACCTTGGAGTCAGGAGGACCTGAGTTCAAATCCGACCTCAGACACATGACACTTATTAGCTGTGTGACCCTGTGCATGTCACTTAACCCAGATTGCCTCACCAAAAAAGGAAAACAAAAAATAAACAAAAATGAATGTTGTGAAATTACGGTGAACGAGCATGGCTTGAAAGAAGAGATATGAGAAAACATTTCTATCCTCACACCTTTGAGGAGGTAAGAGGTCCATGAGTGTAGTATATTGAACATATCTTCAGACTTTTTTGATGTATTAATTAGTTGTGATGTTTTTCCCCTCTTCCTTTTTTGTGTTTGGAAAATATTGTTATATGGTATTGCTGTCTGGGAGGGGAGGAGAAGGAGAACTACAGGAAATTACGGTGACATAAAAACAAATGACGTCAATAAAAACTCATTTAAAAAAAGAAATTGGATGCAAAAAAATTGTGTCATTATAACCTCAGTTGTTAAAATATGCAAAACCCAAGAGGGGAAGACAATTGGAGACGTGGTGAATTTTTTTTTCATATTTTAGCCAGACTGCTACCCATTTATAAGCAACCTATTCAAGTTGACCAAAACAGACACTTATGAGATGATTCCCACTTCCTTATGGTTAGATCCCCAACCACCCTATAGAATGATGGTTCTCAAATTGTGTTCCAGGGACCTCTTAGGGTCCTCACCGTTTCAGCGGGTCAGTGAGGTCAAAACTGTTTTCACAATACTAAGATGTTTTAACTTCTAATATAGTAAATATAGATAGATATACCTACATTAACAAAAGCTCTTTGGTAGCCTCAATAATTTTTAAAAGAGTCCTGAGACCAACGAGTTTGAGAAACACTGATCTTACTCTTCAGGCCCATCTTTTTTTTTTTTTTTGCGGAATCTGAAAGAAAAAAAAATCCAAGCCACAGTCAAAGAAAATGTGTGTGTATACATGCATATAAATACATACATATAAATGTCCCCTAGCCTGTTTAAAATAGAATGTATCTATATCTCAAAGAGATCATAAAAAAGGGAAAAGGACCTACATGTGCAAAAATATTAATAGCAACCCTTTTCATGGTGACAAAATATTGGGAATTGAGGGGATGCCCATCAATTTGGGGAATGGCTGAACAAGCTCTGGTATATGACTGTAGTGAAATACTATTGTGCAATAAGAAATGATGAACAGGCAGATTTCAGAAAAACCTGGAAAGACTTGTACGAATTGATGCAAAGTGAAATTAGCGGAACCAGGAAAACATTGTACATAGTATTAGCAACATTGTGTGATAATCAACTATGAGTGACTCAGCTCATCTCAGCAACACAATGATCTAAGACAAGTACAAAGGACTCATGAAGGAAAATGCCATCCACATCTAGATAAAGTACTGATGGACTCTGAATGCAGATCAAAGCATATTTTTTTCACTTTATTCTTTTTTTGTGGATTTTCCCCTTTTAATCTGTTTCTACTTTCACAACTGTGACTAATATGGATATATGCTTTACATGATAGCATATGTATAACCTAGATCAAATGGCCTACCATTTTAGGAAGAGGGGAGGGGAGGGAAGGAGGGAGAAAAATTTGGAACTCAAAATCTTGTAAAAATGATTGCTAAACAGCAGTAGCAGTAGTAGTAGCAGCAGCAGCAGGAGTTGTAGTATTAGCAGCAGCAGTAATATTAGCAGTAGTAGCAGCAACAGTAGTAGTATTAGCAGCAGCAGCAACAATAGCAGTAGTAATAACAGTAACAGTAGTAGCAACAGCAGCAGCAGCAGTAGTAGTAATAGTAGTAGTAGCAGTAGTAGCAGCAATAGTAATAGTGGCAGCAGCAATAGTAAGGCTCCAATTTAGCTCATCCTGACTCCAAGTCTAGAACTCTGTTTAAAACTAAGGAGGATAATTTGTCTTATCCAGAAAGTCAACTTGAGCTGATTGCTATGAGCTCTCTTCTGAAGAGACAATGTAGCATTTTGGTAAATATAGAGCTGACTGGGCTTTACCACCCAAGGATTACCAGTTTGAATCAGCTTTGTAGTTCTGTAGCTTAACAGAAATTACTATTTAAATGAAGAGTGTGACATTTTTCTAATGTGTTTTTAAGAGTGATTGTAAGTTGAAAGGACTTATACATGTTATATCAGCTAGAGTATAATCGAGAATAGGATTTTCTCAGTTAGAGAACGGTGAGGACCAAGGGACAAGCAATGGTGTCATGTGGTGCAGATGTTACTTAATAAACCAATGATGTTAAAGTCTGAATTCTAGACTTATGAGCTACTCTGAGCACAAGTTTCCGTCTCATGTAAGTATGTGCTCATTCTCTTCCATAGATACTTGTACATTGAATTGATTAAAGTATATAACTTAGGTGTAGGCATGGATTGTGAAATCTTTTATTTTTCAATAATTTTTGTATGAATAGTTGTAGTGTTATTTCTTTTGCTTTATTGATAAATAAATTTATGCTTAAAAAAAAACAAAAAAGAATGCTAAAAATTGTCTTGACCTGTAATTGGGGGGAAAATACTATTTTAAAAAAATAGAATGTAGTGTTTTCAGAATAGCTTAAACAACTTTGTTGATTGCTAAGGACTTGACAAGGAAAAGAAATTTAATAAAAAATGTTGTATGAATTGGCATGTATACCAGAAAATTAAGATAACTTTAAGTGTGTATTTTATGTGAATGAGAAAAAAAATCCAAGTGTTTGTCTGTATTTTCTCACACATGTATAATATTCACATGTCTATATTATACATATATGAATTGCACATGGGAATGTAATAGAGAGACAGATAGATAGATAGATAGATAGATAGATAGATAGATAGATAGATAGATAGATATCGCATCCTTTCTGGGATGCCTTCCTGGAGGGCAGCTACTGCTCCCAATAGGTTCTAGGTGCCCTTTTCTAACACCATAGCCCACAAGCCCTGACTAGTATGGTCCCAATGAACAATAAGTCAGTACAATTAGTTCTTAGTAAAAACACTCAGTAATATACATGGTGTCCAAGGTAAAAGTAGGCACAAATCAAATGTATAATGTTACTGACAGGGACATGTATAGAGTATACATATGGCCAAGACAGCTCACTACAGTACTCTGCTATTACCAGGCCTCAAAGTCCTTTCTTTTCTGTTGAGCCCACACAAATTTCTCCCTTGGGTGCAGCAACTCTACTAGGCAGATTGCACAGCTGGGCTCCCGGCATCTGCTCCTCTCCACAATTCAACTGTCAGTAGCTGGGGCCAGCTCTCCTGTGTCCAAAACTGGTTTTCTTCCTGGATGCCAGGGGTTATTCTCTTTGAGGCTTCTTCCTACCTCAAGTCTCTGCTTCTCTACATCCATGTTCTGTCTGGAGTGTGTGACTTTGTTCCCCTAACTGTGCCTTGAACTCTGGGGTGCCTGCCTCTGAGTGAATAGATGTTATGAATAATAGAAATGAGAAGAGGGAAATTCTTTGCAGGGCTTTCTTCAATAGGCTGCTCTTGACCTGTATTCTCTTGGACTACAGAATTCTCATGCTGTCTTTTAAGGATCTCGCAGGGACAAATCTAGCCAGTGAGATTGCCCTCTTCAATTTACTCAAAGGTGTTCACATTTCTTAAGGGGATTTCCATGGTAACCTTTGTTAATACAGAAACAGCTCATCTGTAATAACCTCAATTGAACTCAACTGAATCCATTCTTACACAGATAGATAGACAAACAGACAGATAGATAGATAGATGATAGACAGATAGTTAACCCTCAGATAAGAAACGGGAAACTATCTGATTTATTTTGGATCTCAATTTGAATGGAGATACCTACTTTTCTAAGATATGGCCAGCTATAGAGAAAGGTCGTTGAATTTATGACCCCATAGACAAATAAAATCAATGGAGCACACGGTTCTCTGAGCTCCCCCTCCCAACTCACGCTAAATTGAATCTTCCAGGGGATCATTACCCCAGGTTTCAGGTCCTCTGTCAGTATTCCTAAAATTGTGGCTCATAAGCACTGACCTCTTCATTCACCCACGATTAGACAGTTTACACAACTAGCTCAATGCAAAAGCCTTTACTGAGATAGCAATGCAAGAAAAGTGAAAACAAAACATTCTCCATTCTTTGTTGGAGATACTGTAGGAGAGAGAGGAAGAAGAGATAAAAATTCCCTCTCTTACTTTTTGTACTCTCCAAAAGGTGAAAAGGAAAAAACAGAAAGTGAGTGCTTAAAAGCTAAGCCCTTTTTTCAGATCTGCCTCTCTTCTCTGCTGTCAGAGCTCCTCACTTAACTTATTCCATAGCAAGCTAGGTTGTGCAGTGGATAGAGAGTGCCAGGCCTGGACTCAAGAAGACCCTAGTTCAAATCTGACCTCAGACATTTACTAGCTGTGTGACCCTGGGCAACTCACTTAACCCTGTTTGGTTCAGTTTCCTCATCTGTAAAGTGAACTGGAGAAGGAAATGGCAAACCACTCCAATGTCTTTGCCAAGAAAACCTCAAATGAGGTCATGAAGAGACTGAACAACAAGAAGGGTGGTTTGGAACTCAAAATCTTACAAAAATGAATGTTGAAAACTATATTGTACTATCCATGTAATTGGGAAGAAAATAAAATACTATTAAGTGCAAAAAAAAAAAAAGAAAACAAGAGTAGTTGGCTTCTTTTATTGGCCTAAGGGATTTGGTTTAGGGGAGTGTGTGTGTGTGTGTGTGTGTGTGTGTGTGTGTGTGTTTAGCATTTCACTAAGATTAATTTGGATATTAAAAATTCAAATATTGCCCCCCAGCTTTATGGGAGCTTTGTTCTGGCATTATTAACTATCTCCCAACTGATAATGTCAGGTCTCACTATTACAGAAGTGGGAATTATGGATTACAGAAGCCTCCCCCGCCAAACCTTGTACCAACTTTATTGGCCTCTTTTATAACAGACATGTACTCAGATCTTAACTGTTATTTCCCCAGAATGGTAAAAGTATTTTTAATGAATCTAATTCAGAGCAGAAACTGTGGGGTGTGTAATATGTAATCAGGAACTGTTCAGATTAAGTTCATGTATGAATAGCTATTTATTGAGTTAATTTTCATTTTTTTTTTTGCTGTAAAATGATTTGAATATTCTTCTGTGGGTGGGGACTTCCTGATATGACCAAAGTGTATTTTGTTTCTGAAAATGTGTGCTTTTTAGATAAACTATTTATTAAGCACTTACTAAGATATACCTGGAAAGAATGTAAACTGCAGATGTAACCCAGACAAACATTTTAAATGTTAGGATTTGAAATGCTTCAGGTAGAATTTCAAAATGAAAGACAAGTATATATCTCTATTATAGATTTGGAAATTTTTTTAATGGAAAAGTTGTTGTAATTTTTAAAACTTTTTGAAAGCCTTAGGAGATAAAATTCTGACACCAAGAGTTTGGTCTCTTAAAATAATGCATATGTATCTGTTTGGGAACATGATGTTTTCTCTGAGGAGAAATCTTTCTGATTTCTAGTTCTGAGGAGTAGCTTCCCTACAAATTGAAAATCTTTTCAGATTTAAAACATTTCACTGAAATCAAAAGTGCCCTCTATATTTAATGAACCTTTACAAATATTCAGGAATCCTCATATGATGATGAAGAAAATGGTTCTTGGATTTCAAAATTTCAAATGAATTATAATTAAAGGCTACATGGATATTATAAATTTAGATATGAGAGCACTACTACCTTTTTCCTTGTTGTCTTTGCTACTCCAATAATCCTTTCTCAAAAGTCAGTATGAGAGAACAGGAGGATTTTGTACAATAGAGACAGCTAGATGGTACAATGGGAAGAATGTTGGCCTTAGAGTCAAAAAGTTCTAAATTCAGATCCAGCCTCAGTTACTTACTAGTTGTGTGACTCTGAGAATGTCATTTCACCTCTGTCTGCATCAGTTTCCTCAACTGTAAGATGGGGATAATGGTACATCACCGACCTACTAGGGTGTGAGGATAAAATATTTGTTAAAAAAAAAACTGCCTTGCAAATCTTATAGCACTACAAAATGCTAGTTATTATTGTTATTTGGAGGCAGCTAAATAGCTCAGTGGATAGAGCTCTGGGCCTGGAGTTAGGAAGACCTGAGTTCAAATCTAGCTACTAGTTGTGTGACCCTGGGCAAATCACTTAACTTCTGTTTGCCTTAATCTACTGGAAAGGAAATGGACATGACTGAACAACAACTAATATGCTTCCATATTGTTAGTTTTGCTGAACTGCCAAGCATTCAAACTCTACTGCAGAGAGAGCAACTTTGATAAGCTGGCCATGTTCGAATGCCAAGCATGCATTTGCCTAAAAGACTATTTTACTGAGAACTCACACAAGGCAAGTGTTCACATGATGGTGAGAGGAAGCAATACAAGGACAGTCTCAAGGTGTCTCTGAAGAACTTTGGAATCAATTGTGGGACATGGGACCACAGGATCATCCAGTGTGGTGTGCCCACATCAGAGAAGGCGCTGTGCTCTTTGAGCCAAGCAGAATTGCAGTAGCTCAGAAGAAACGTGAGATGTGCAAATTTAGAGACATCTCCACTCCAAATGTTCATATGGACTATTTGTGCCCGACCTGTGACAGAGCCTCCCAAGTTCTCATCGGTCTGATTAGCTACAGTTGGACACACTGTACCTTGACCCCCAACACAATGATGTCATTTTGGTCCCCCATTCAAGCACAGAGGACAACAATCGATTTGTTACTGCTTTGTTTGAAATGTTTTCTTCACCAGATTAAATAATGTTATAAATATATAACAGAGACTTTGGGCCTGCCTGCTGAGATCCTCTATCTGTGCCTAGTTATACTCACTGCCTAAAAACTATTTATACTATGACATGAAATGTGAATTATGATGAATTTGTGACATATCTCTTTGCTGTAGCTTGTTTAAAATAGTGATTTTCCCCATCATTTTCTATGAAAATTCTACATCACTATTTTATTTTTGTAATTTGTATCAGTATTTGATTTGAAAAGTGTAATGGAAAGGAGCACAACATGTCATATAAGGAGAAATGGGAGTTAGAAACTTAGAAAGCTAAGGAAAAAAAGTGAGCTGGCAACTTTTAGAAAGACTCTTGTGTACCTAATAGGTGCAAAATATGGGCATTTAATGAATATCATGTATTATGCCACAAATATAAACCAATTCTAAGATCTGTTAGTACAGGTAGGAAGTTACCTGTTAGAATTGTAACCAATGAAAAAAAACAGACTTTAGGTAACCTTTAGGGCAGCTAGGTGGTACGTGGATAGAGTGCCGGGCCTGGAATCAGAAAGATCTGAGTTTAAATTCGGCCTTAGACATTTACTAGCTGTGTGACCCTGGGCAAGTCACTTAACCCCAATTGCCTCTAAAAAAAACCAAACAGGGGCAGCTAGGTGGTGCAGTGGATAGAGCACCGGCCCTGAAGTCAGGAGGACCTGAGTTCAAATCCAGCCTTAGACCAAACACTTGACACTTAACTAGCTGGGTGACCCTGGGCAAGTCACTTAACCCCAATTGCCTAAAAATTAAAAAAATAAAAAAATAAAATAAAAATAAAAAACGAACAAACAAACAAAAAAGAATTGTAACTAATACCTATTAGTAACAGTCATAGCAAATTAAAGTAGGAGTTCTTAATCTGGGTTCCACAAACTCCCCAAGAGTTCCATAGATAGATTTTAGGGCATTTATGAAACTGGGTAGGGAAAAGTTACATCTTTATTTCAATATAATTGGATTCCTTCTAAATCCTATATGCTTTATCTTATGCATGTAAAAACATTCTTTGGAGAAGGGGTCCATAGGCTTCACCAGAATGCCCAAGGGATCCATAACACAAGGGTGAAAAATCCCTGACTTAAAGATGATTACACACTGCTTTGATTGCAAGCGATGGAACTTGTGTGAGGTCAAATATTTGGGGATTGTAACTGTGATTGCTCTATTTCCTATACAACTAGATCCCATTAGTGTGAATAACAAATCCCTAAATTGGTCATATTATTCAAATTTACACAATGAATATTTGGATTGGGCTAGGACCAGTGAATATATTTTAAATAATTACAACTTTGAATAGTGTGAATTTCAATACATGTAACCACTTTGGGGGCTCCATTATTTGGGACCTAGTTATAATCTTGTTTTAGAAAGAATGTTGTTTATGCTGATGAATCAATAACCTATCAAGTAAGGGTAAATTCTTAGGAGGCCTCTTCTGAAACATGGAAGTTTTAACCTAGATTGGGGTGAATATACTGGATTTCTGAGAGGTTGAGATTTTGTAACAGCCATGGCAGGATTTGCCAACCCATTTCCTGCTATCCTACTTCTTTCCTTTGAATCTTTCATCTGTTTGACCACTAACCTGGCTATTATACCTCTTGAGTCATGTTTCAATGCTCAGACTGATTATTCCAAGGAAATTTTCTGATCCAGAATCAAACAAAAGTGAGAAAGTCTTATTCCAGCATGCTGATATTAGGTCAATCTAAAACTTTTAGATCCAGACCTGATAATGCAGTTTAATATTATTAAAACAATGCCTTGTTTCCTTTGTGTAGTATTATTCTAGTATTACAGGAAATACCTCAAATGCCTTTTGATATATTCAATTTATAAAACATGTGACAAAATTTTATCTCATTTTACCTTTACAACAAGCCTGGGAGGTAGGCACTATTATTATCCCCATTTTACAGTTAAAGAAACTGATGTAAACAGAGATTAAGTGACTTGCCCAAAGTCACATGGCTCATAAATGTCTGAAGCCAGATTTTAACTCAGGTTGGTCCTGACTCCAGGTCCGGAACTCTCTCTACTTTACCACCTAGCTACCTAGGTGATATCAAGCATGGTGGTACATGCCTATAATCCTTACTACTGGGGAGGCTGAGACTGGCAGATCACTTAAATTCCAGAGTTCTGAGTTTAAGTAGAGCAAAAACCAATTCAATGCCTGTACAAAGTCTGGCACCAATATGATGAGCCCCCAGAAAGGGGGCTGCCCGATTAACTAAGAAGGTATGAACAGGTCCAGGGCTGAAAAGGGTATGTTGAAACTTGGGAGTCGATCAGCACTGGTGTCTGTCCAGAGTAGTCTACTGCACTTCTAGCCTGGGCAAGGAAAGGAAGACCTAGTCTTAAAAATAAATACAAACAAACAAATCCATAATGATAGGGTTGGAAATTTTTTTTGTAAAAAATCAGTCATTTTTTCTTAATTGTTCTATAATCCTCATCCTTAACCTCTCTGCAGACAATGACACCATCAATCACCCTCTTTTCCTTGATATTCCCCTTTCTGGAGGCTTCTTGTGACAATACTCTCTCCCTTGGTTCTCCCACCCATTGGACTGTTCGTTCTCAGTCTCCTTTGCTGGATCTTCATCCAGATCACACCCATTAGCTGCAGGTACTCCTTATGGCTTTTTTCTGGGAAGGAAGTAATCACTTAATTAGGAACCTACCAACGTGCCAGGCACTATGCTAAGCGCTTTACAAATAATATCTCATTGGATCCTCACAATAACCCTATGGGGTAGGTACTATTATTAGCCCCTTTAATAGAGGAGGAAACAAGCTGAGAAAGTCCAAGTGACTTGTCCAGACTCATAATGGTCATGAGTATCTGTGGCAAAAGAATTTGAATTTGGGTCTTCCTGCCTACAAACAAATGCCTGCATATTCTTCTGAATAACATATTTGTAATGATTTGTTTATATTCAGGATGGATTGATATATTGATGATGGATTTATATTCAAGATTCCCCTTGTAGGAAGGCAGATACTGTTATTCTTAGTAAAATACATTTAAAATAATTTATTCAGAGGGTTTATCCATAGTAACACAGTAACAGTAAAGTATCCACTTTATAGGAAAGATTGTAAAAGGAAATCAGACTTTGTGAATTCAATTATGTTTTCACTGCTCACATTACCCCAAGTCTATAGGAGGCAATAGAACAATGAAATGGAATTCTTAAGAATCTTAGGGCTAAAATGTGTGCTGATTCTGGGTTTAATCAGCCAGGTACTTTGCCTTTAGCCCTGATAAGTTTAACTGTAACATCAATAGGACAGGAATTCTGGATTTACTTTACATGAAATGTTACTGACCATATCCTAATGATTTCCTTTATAATTGGTTAATGATATTGCTTTGAATTATTGTAAAACATTATTGAAAGGTCTCAAAGATTTTTCATCCAAAGGTACAGGTTGCCTTGCCCAGAGAACCAGAAGAAGTGGTCTCTCCATTCAGCCTGGGGATTGAGTTCACGTGAAGGCACATCAATAGAAATTCTGCCTGCTGGGAAAACCCACACCATGATCTTCTCTCTACCAACACTGCAGGAAAGTATTAAGATCTCTGTACTTGGATTCACATTTCACCCCATAAGAAGACATCCGTTCCAAGGAACATCGGATAGCTATCACCTGTTTCTTTGGAATAATCCCTGTCAACTGGCAACAAACTTCATGCTAGGCAGCAGGGTATATAAGTCTAGTGGTCAGCCAAATGCCTACTGTTAAAAAGGATTTGCCATAGCATTTCTGCTATGCCCTCTAGACAAAGACAAGGTCACCACCCAGTTCCTGGTTTCTGAAGTGGACGTGGCTAATTTTCCGATGGCTTTTTCTGAATGGACTGTTTTGGATTATTATTATTGTTTGATACTCATTGAAATCAGAAACTGATAAGAATTGTCAGAATAAGTGCAACTTACTTTACTGGACAAGAAGATTATCACCTTTTTATAAGTGACTATAATGGTCTCCTCCTCTATCTTCTTCCCAGTTTGCTAAAGATATGATTGTTTCTAAATGCTGAGTGCAGTCTTATGTTCTTAACTACATGGACATGGTATCCCATTGATAGTATACTTTTGATACTTCCAGACTGTATGTGCTTTTGCTTTACTGTAAGAAATTGATTAAAAAATAAATAAATAAATGAATAAAAAAGGGGGCAGCTAGGTGGTGCTGTAGAGTCCTGAAGTCAGGAAGACTCATCCTTCTGAGTTCAAATCTGGCCTCAGACATTTATGCAACTGTGTGACCCTGGGCAAGTCACTTAATCCTGTTTGCCTCAGTTTCTTAGATCATTGCATTGTTGAGAAGAGCTGAATCTATCAAAGTTGGTCATCACACAATGTGGCTGTTACTGTGTACAATGTTCTCCTGGTTTTGCTCACTTCACTCAGCATCAGTTCATGTAAGTCTTTCCAGGTTTTTCTGAAATCTGCCTGCTCATCATTTCTTATGAAACAACAGTATTCCATTACAGTCATATACCACAGTTTGTTTAGCCATTCCCCTCAATTTCCAATTCTTTGCTACCACAAAAAGAGCTGCTAAAAATACTTTTATACTTGTGGGTCCTTTTTCCTTTTCTATGATCTCTTTGAGATACAGATATAGAAGTGGTATTGCTGGATCAAAAGGTATGCCCAGTTTTATAGCCCTTTGGGCATAGTTCCAAATTGCTCTCCAGAATGATTGGATCAGTTCACAACTCCACCAATGATGCATTAGTGTTCCAAATAAAAGAGTAATTTTTAAGGGAAATAAGCTTAGTAGCATATTACTTCCATTTTTGGGAAATGTTAGAGCTTTTAAAGAAATAAAACTTTTATCTGGTGTAACAGTTCTTCTAGTAAGGCATGGGCTCAACCCCAAGGGGTCTCAATCACTAAAAACATTCATATCTTTAGCAAACTGGGACCTGTATTTCTTCCCAGAGGAAGATAATAGAGGATCAGGAATAGAAGGTGGGGTTTTCTCCCTACATTGAGCGTATTGAGAATCTCTCCCAGAGAGAAGAGAGATGAGAAGATTGTGAGGGCTCTCCTCTAACACATAAAGGCCCCAAGTTTATAGAAATGTCACTCTTGGAAGTGTGGTCATGAGACCTATGAATGGCTTATGATGATGGCCCCATAGAGAATGAACACTGTTTAATAATGGCCAGCTCTATTCTAGGCAAACTCAGTCTGTCCTGTGCAGCTTCTAAAGCTGTCCTGTGCCCTGGAACTGCTAACAAAGGGACATAAGGAGATTCAATGGACAGGGTCAACCGCAGGTGTTTATTTTTTTTTATTTTTAACATGTGTTTTTAAAACTTTGGGTTACAAATTTTCTCCCTTCCTCCCTCCCCACCCAAACTCATTGAAAAGGCAAGCATCTCAGTACAGGTTATAGATGTGTAGTCACTCAAGACACTTCCATAGTAGTCCTGTTGTGAAAAATTAAGTATATTTCCCTTCATCCTATCCTACCCCCCATTTATTCTATTCTCTCTTTTGACCCTGTCCCTCCTCAGAAATGTTTGCTTTTGATTCTCCCCTCCCCCAATCTGCCCTCCCCTCTATCAACCCCCTGCTCTCTTGTCCCCTTCCTCCCTTATTTTCCTGTAGGGTAAGATAGATTTCCATACCCCATTGTGTATGTTATTCCCTCCTTAAGCCAAATCCTATGAGAACAAGATTCACTCATTCCCTCTCACCGTCCCTCATTTCCCCTCCACTGTAAAGGCCTTTTCTTGTCTGTTTCATGTGAGATATTTTACCTCATTCTACTTCTCCCTTTCTCCTTCTCCCAGTATAATCTTCTCTCACCCCTTAATTTTATTTTTCAGATATCACCCCTTCATTTTCAACTCACCCTGTGCCCTCTATCTATGTCTATATATATATATATATATATATATATATGTACATATAATTTTTCCCTCCAACTACCCTAATACTGACAAAGGACTCATGAGTTACAAATATCATCTTTCCCTGCAGGAATGTAAACAGTTCAACCTTAATAAGTTTCTCATAATTTCTCTTTCCTGTTTACCTCTTCCATGTTTCACTTGAGTCTTGTATTTGAAAGTCAAATTTTTTATTCAGCTCTGGTCTTTTCCACAGGAATGCTTGAAAGTCCTCTGTTTCATTGAATGACCATTTTTTCCCTTGAAGGATTATACTCAGTTTTGCTGGATAGGTGATTCTAGGTTGTAGTCCTAATTCCTTTGCCCTCCAGAATATCATACCCCATGCCCTCCGGACCCTTAATGTAGAAGCTGCTAAATCTTGTGTTATCCTGATTGTGTTTCCACAATACTTGAATTGTTTCTTTCTGGTTGCTTGCAATATCTTCTCCTTGACCTGGGAATTCTGGAATTTGGCTACAACATTTCTAGGAGTTTTCCTTTGGGGATCTCTTTCAGGAGGTGATTTGTGGATTCTTTCAATTTCTATTTTACCTTCTGGTTCTAAAATATCAGGGCAGTTTTCCTTGATAATTTCTTGAAAGATGATGTCTAGGCTCTTTTTTTTGATCGTGACTTTCAGATAGTCCAATAATTTTTAAGTTCTCTCTCCTGGATCTATTTTCCAGGTCAGTTGTTTTTCCAATGAGATATTTCACATTCTCTTCTATTTTTTCATTCCTTTTGATTAGTGTTACAGTGCCTTGATTTCTCAAATTGTCTCTAGCTTCCAATTTCTCCATTCTAATTTTTAAGGAAGTATTTTCTTCGATAAAGTTTTGGACTTCCTTTTCCATTTGGCCAATTTTGCTTTTTAGGGCATTCTTCTCCTCATTGGCTTTTTGGACCTCTTTTGCCATTTGGGTTAGGCTATTTTTTAAGGTGTTATTTTCTTCAATTTTTTTTGGATTTCCTTTAGCATCACTCTCAGTTTTTCCTCTACTTCTCTTACTTGCTTCTCAAAATCCTTTTTGAGATCTTCCATGGCCTGGGACCAATTCATATTTTTCTTGGAGGCTTTGGATGTAGGAGCTTTGACTTCATTGTCTTTTCTGGTTGTATGTTTTGATCTTTTTTGTCACCAAAGTAAGACAATATAGTCTGACTCTTTTTGTGCTGCTTGCTCATGATCTCAGCCAATTACTTGAGTTAGACTCTTTGTTAAGGTAGGGGTCTGTTTCCAGAGTGGAGAATGTACTGTCCCAAGCGTCAGGAGTTTTGTGCAGATGTTTTCAGAGATACTTCTAGGGACCTGTAAATTTTCAGTTCTTCCAAGGTGCTATGATCAAGGGCAAGGTGTTCACTCCTTTCCTGGCCTGTGCTCTGGTCTATGAGCACTCCTTTCTGTCTTGGAATTGTGAGGAGGATTTCCTCTCCACAGCCACTACAAGCTCCACCACGCTAGCCCTCCTCCTTGTCCTAGGACCGCCACCCAGAACTGTGACCCAGATCCAAGCACAGGCAAAGCAGGAGAATCCTGCACCAGCAGAGAGATCCCTGCAGTCCCTCTCTGATCAACCACTTGATTCCCCCTCAGTCTGTGGTCTGGAAGCTCAGGAAGCAGCCATTGCACCAGGCCACACTCGGGGAATGGGGCTGGATTCCCACCGTCCTTCTCTCTCTCCCCAAAGACACAGACTTTTCCCACTGACCTTCTAAGTTGTCTTTGGTGTTCGTGGGTTGAGAAGTCTGGAAACCGCCATAGCTGCCTGCGATTCAGTCCTCTCAGGTTTACTCTAGGGTCGCTGCAACCTGCACACCCACGCCGAACTGTGCACCTCTCCCCGCCGGGCACGATATACCTTTCTGATCAACCATCCAGGCTGTCTTGGGCTGGAAATTTGTTTCACTCTGTCTTTTTGTGGATTCTGCTGCTTTAGAATTTGTTTAGAGCCATTTTTATAGGTATTTGGAGGGGTTTGGGGCCACAGGTAATAATAAATAAGAAATAAGAAATAAAATCTGATCAGGCAGATATAGTATTGAACAGAATAAAAAGTCACACGTAGAAAGTCACACAGTGATGAGGCAGCAAGGTGTCACAGTGGATAGAGCACCAGCCCTGGCCTCAGACCAAACACTTGACACTTACTATCTATGTGACCCTGAGCAAGTCACTTAACCCTAATTGCCTAAATAAAAAAAAATGTCACACAGTAGTATGCATCCAAAGTAAGTTGCGGGTAGGATAAGGATCACCAGTTGCTCTGAATTTGTTTTTTTCCTTAGAGTTCTAGCCATTTGAATAAGTGCCTGGGATAAAAATAAAATATACAAAAAAACTCCACTTCTCCATTTGTCCCCTTAGCTTTCACCTTATGGTTTTCCTTAGAGGCTTAAATTTGAGATTTTTTAGCTTTTGATGGCTTGGAATGAATGTAAATAGCAATTACTTTCTGTTCTGGCCAGAAACTTTGAGGGTCTTCCCCTCCCAGATTGCTATTTTTGTGACGGTAAATTAGGCTACCTTTTGTCTCAGTTCTTACCTAGGCCTTAGTCATTGAATGAGCATTGCCACAGATGAACTGAGACCTGGGAAAGCCCTTAATTAATTAATTAATTTTAATTTTTAGGCAATTGGGGTTAAGTGACTTGCCCAGGGTTACACAGCTAGTAAGTGTTAAATGTTTGGTCTGAGGCTAGATTTGAACTCAGGTCCTCCTGTGTTCAGGGCCGGCGCTCTATCCACCGCTCCACCTAGCTGCCCCTCAACAACAAATTTGAGGAAGGGAACTGAAGATATCACTGTCACACATGCAGTTGTGTTACTGTTCCATATGTTAGGGGAAAGTCCCCAGTCAATAAAAATTTATTAGATGTTTTGTTATGTGACAGGCACCGTGTGAAGCTGGGGATACAGAGAAAGGCAAAAGGTAGTCCCTGCTCTTTAGAAATTCATACTCTCTTCAACAAGTGTCTGCTCTCCTCTCTCTGGAGAGCAGGAGGAGAGGAGAAAACCCTACCCTCTGGTCTTGATCTTCCGTTATTAGCTTCCTCTCTTCTTGTACTGGGAAGAAACACAACTTCTAGGGTCTTTTGTAAATTGGGCTCCCTTTCAAAAAGGCCAGCTCAAACCTTCCCAGAAGGTGTTACACTAGATTCCAGAAACAAGTATGCAATGATAATGATTCTTCTCTTAAGACAATTAAAGAAGTAATGTTGTCTATTAGGACAATGGTCCTCCAAAAATTAAATAGCTATAGATTTCATTCAGATTGAAATTTAAGACTTCTTCATTGGGCCAAAGAGGAACAAAGTGGTAGATGATATAAACAGAAGTTTGCTTTCAAATTTGTAAATAAATGAAAATTTAAGAAAGATCTAATACTTAGTTGAATTTAGTAGGCCTCTAGTTTAAACAAACCAAACTACTAACTGTGGATTAAGATTAATTACCTACATGCCAATACTGTCATATATTTGTAAGGTATCAGAAGATAGTAACAATGAGTTTATATTACTCTATGCAACTGGACCTGGTCCCATAATTTACTATTGTTTGAATCCTTGTAATTTATAATACTTTCATGTCACCCTAGAATCCTTGCAGCTATATGTTGCTGACTGTCATGATCTTACCTCATGAAATATATCTTTTCCTTGTGTGAGGGAAGTAGGATATGATTTCCCCCCCAATTCAGCTGATATAGTCACAGATAAGGTTGTGATTCTGATGTGGTAAGAAGGCATTAAATTAACTGTTCAGTTGTCACTATGCCTTTGTGAGTCATGAAAAAGTCCCTTAAGTGACTCAGAAGGGAACAAATGATTGGATAAATAAACAAATTAGCCATTCCTTCAGAATTTTAGGTAAGACTTATGGAAGTTCAAGGCAGGAGAGGCACTGGAACACTATGGAAGAGACATCAGCAGTGGGTAGGGAGAGGATGAGATTTCTATCTCTACCTCCCTCTCAATGAGCATAACACCCAGCAGCGACTTGTCCCAAGGAAGATACCTCATCCCACAACTCAAAACTTCATCCACTTGAGAGTTTAAGGCACAATTGAGGAAGCAGGGACAAATATGCCAGAAAGTCAAAAAGGCAAGTCACTTGAGGAAAGAATTAGTTTTGAGGACTAGGGTTCCTAGAAGCAGAGAAGAGAGTTCGCTATGGACTCAAGAGAGTTTATGGACAATCTAGAATCAAAGCTCTGTGTATGTGTGTGTGTGTGTGTGTGTGTGTGTGTGTGTGTTTTGTGTGTGTGTGTGTGTGTGTGTGTGTGTGTGTAGGTGACAGAAGAGGGGGAGGGAAAGAGAGAAGACCCTAGGAATTGAGGTGAACAATCTGCTGAGCAGACAGCAGAGACATTACACTGAAGGGGAGCTACACAAAGATTCTATAAAGAAAGAAAAGATTTTCTGGCCCTATGGTACCAGGAGCCATGAGTTGCCTTTGCTACATATGTGTCCTACCCATGTACCTCGCTATCATTGTACTCTGTGCCCAATCTATTCATGGTCACTGTGTCATTTACAGAAGTGTGTGCTCCAGGTTGGGGGAGGGGGTGGGTTGGGAAAGAATATTTTGTAGCTACTGTTTTTACTCTATCATCTTAGGACATGCCTTTGCTAAGAATTAGTTGTGTCTATGGCTGATTAGTAATAGAAAACACACCAACGTGGGCTCATGAGCTAGAGTGTTAGAAGTGCAGACTAAAGAGTTAGAATATGAAGTAATAGATGCCTTCTGGGGACCCAATCTGCAAGTGTCAGTGCAAGTTGAGAGATTTGCCCAGAGGTGATACTACACTGTAAGAGAAACACCCTATGCTTTTTTCATAACTTTAATGAAAATTATTTAGCCCAAGATAATTGCTTGGAATTCTCTGGAAGTCTTTGGAAGAGTATTTGAACCCCAGACTTCTAGGTCCAAATGAAGATGCTTGGTTTATAGACAGATCTCCATATCCTATAGATCTCTATGCATCCTCCAAACAGCTGCTTGTTATAACTTTTTTTTACAATAGGTCTGAATACTAAGCAAATTTTCAGTTTATTTTTGTCAACATTCCCTCCCTTCATTTGGTCTGTGATTCATAAGAAACCAAGGACACTAGACCAAGTATGCTCTTATGTCATTAATCCTTAAGTATTTTGTAACACAAAGGTGACTTTAGTGCTATAGACTTCAATATTACCCCCTCCCCTTCCTCATGATCCCTTTTTGGGTGTCAATGATAATCTGTGTTCATTAGTTCTAGGATCTCATTTTTGCATTTGCTTTTCTTCTTTAGGCTGTTAATAATCAGCAGTAAGCAGTAAGATACATTTTTCTAGTCGGTTCAGAATAAATATGGAGTGGCCTGAATACAACAGATGTATCAAAAACAATGAGGTGAAGAGAAGAACTATCCCAGGTGCTAGAATACTATACCAAATGGCACAATATGGTTGAAGCATTGACTTGACCATATGGCAGGTTACAACATGGAGTTACAGAAAAAAATTATAGTAGGTAGGAAGGCCCGATGTTCTATGCTGAGCATATTCTATAAAACATGAATTTGAGATTCTAGTTCTTTAATGCCTTGAACAATAGCTAAAGGGATGATAATAATAATAATATTTATATATTGCTGTAAGGTTTGAAAAAAGCTTTACATATATTATCTGTTTTATCCTCACAACAATCCTGGGAGGTAGGTGCTATTATTATCATACCTACTTTACAGATGAGGAAATTGAGGCAGGCAGAGGTGAAGTGACTTGCCTGGGTTCACATAGCTAGCAGGTGTCTGAGGCCAGATTTGAATTCACTTCTTTCTGACTCCAGGTCCAGAACTCTATCCACTGTGTGGGATCATGGTGGTCCAATTAAAGAGTATTTGTAACTTAAGAGTAACACTATTCTGCTGGTTTGCTGGCCAATTGGTAGTCTTACTTCCTCTTAGTTGTATTCATTATAAAATGGATATTCTGAGTTCTAACACCAGTTTTGGCAATATAGCTATCATCAACACCAAATGACTTTCTATTCCTTGTCTAACCCAATAGATTTGATTATGTTCTATAATAGCTTTCCTACCTCTAACTATTGTACACACTGAAGTTCCATACCAAATATTTGGTGTTATTCCAGGAGAAATTATTATGACTTTGTTAAGCTCCCCTGAAGGCTTGATCTCACATCAAAGATCCAAGGATTAATAAATGACACGTGCATCCCTCCTATAATCCCAGGAGGATCCTGTAAATTGGGTCCCAGATTATCTTATTGGGGCCATAGGTTTGAAAGTGGCTTTACTCTCAACCTCTGAACCTACAGGTAAAACTCCATGATTATAGGTTGGGATTCCTGAACTGTTATCTTAATTGTCAGGACAATGTTGATAAGTGGGGCCACTAAATATTATTCATCTGGTTATTCAAGAAAAACCTAACCCTCTGTCCCATTGACCTGCCATGGGACATTCAACAATTTTACCTATTAGGAAAGAAGAAAACATGCAATTTATTGAGCAGCTTTGAGGTACTGTGCTAAGAGCTTTACAAATGTTATCTTAACTGGAAATTAAGGGAATGCCCATCAATCGGGGAATGGTTGAACAAATTGTGGTATGTGAATGTAATGGAATACTATTGTGTTATAAAATATGATGAGCAGGCATCTTCAGAAAACCTGGAAAGACTTGTACTGTCTGATGCTGAGTGAAGTGAGCAGAACCAGGAGAACGTTGTACACAATAACAGCCACGTTGTTTGATGACTAACATTGATAGACTTAGCTCTTCTCAGCAATGCAAGGATCTAAGACATCTCCGAAAGACTCATGATGGAAAATGCTATCCACATCCAAAGAAAGAACTATGGAGTTTGAATGCAGATTGAAACATACAATTTGCTATTTTTTTCTTCTGTTTTGTATTGTTTCCTCTTTCTGGTGGTTCCTCCTATTGATACTAATTCTTACTTACAACATCACTAATGTGAAAATATGTTTAATAGGAATGTATATGTATAGCTTATATCAGATTGCATGCCGTCTTGGGAAGGGAGAGAAAAATTTAAAACTCCAAAGCTTATGGAAGTGATTGTTGATAAATCAAAATAAATTAATAAAAAATACTTAAAGAAAAAAAACAAATATATTATTTGGGAGTTCTTAGGTGGGTGCCTAGTACAAAAATGATGTGAAGGTCTCCCAGACCCACCTGGAGCTAATTCACTTAGGCTCCTTGTCATACCAGTAACAAACTCTAATTGCTTCAACTGGTGATATCTTTCTAAGCCTCCCTTTTCTACCCTAGGCTGAGACTGTAGTGTTGGCCTCATCTCAAACACATCCAATGAAATCTCTTTTACTTCTTCCAATCAATAAGGGCTCCCAGTGCTAGTCAGGGCTTTGGGTTGTGCCACTTGGGGAATTGGCTCCTTGGAGCAATGAGAGCATTGAAGACCAACATGTAAAGTGGTTAAATAAAGGGTAATTTTCTAAATCCTAGCATAGCATTTATAGCCATCCACCTCTTCTCTCCTATTTTTAGATTTTGTAATGAGATAGTAACATGGTCCCACCCCACTCATATCGCCAGTACCAGGAACCACAGCTATATCCATTCCCTTAGAAAATGCAGTGATATCATTACAAACAACAGGAGGGTCATCAGTGGTGGCGATTTGCACATCAATCATTGCAGATCTATTTGTATAACAGAGCATACACCTGTCAAATCCCTTCTTAAAGAATTGTAGGGGACAGTCAGCTGTTCCAAAGCCTGGGTAATAGATCCCACATTCCCAGCTGAGCCTTTTGAAATTCCCTTTAAAAAGGATTAGTCAGAAAGGCTTCATTTAAGGTCTTTCTGCCTTGGAGGTGATGGACCTTACTGTTCAGCAAATTCTCTTCTTTGTGGGTAGGGGAGAGATTATTGACACAGTCACCCTCCCCTCTTTGCATTAAAATCTAAAGAGTCAGAAATTATTTGACCAACAGAAGCATGAATTGAGCCTTGACGACCCTGATATTTAGCGGCCATATCAGAGGTTAACGGGATCTGGTTACAAAGTCTTTCAGCAGTTTCTTTCTAACTGCTTTGAAGAAGGCTCAAGGGGAGGAGGAGTAGTGTGGAGATGCCAACCCATGCCCAAAATATACAGGTTCATATTCATAATTATAGCATTTAATCAATTAAATAAAATTAAGCTGCGTGTTAACAAGGACCTCATGAGAGGGACACTCCTGTTTTTGTTTTGATTGGTTTCCCAATGCTATGTATCTGGTAGATGGGATAACTATGGGGATATTTTTGAATTACTGAAGAATAATTAGCTCTGTACCAAATAAGGGAGTTGAACTAGATGACCTCTAATATCCCTTGATCCCATCAAATCAATTTGGGCCTCAGCAAAAGGACCACCTCCTCACCCCAAAGCCCACACCTTTGCTCAAGTGCGCCATGGTGGGAAACATGAGCGCAATGTAAAGGAGAATCAGTTTAGAATCAGTCACGGGGCCTATTGCCTGCCTTTGGCCATGACACTTCAGGGAGAGCTTTGGAGGAGGGAGCTGACCTACGGGACAAGCAGTTTTTCCAATATTCTCAAGATCCGGTGGCTTGGCGTAAGACTACTCAGAGCGCCCCAGAATTTAACTTTAAATGGCTTTGCAAGAAGAAAAAGAACGCTACAGAGAAAATCCATGCTGCTAATCTACACGGAGGAGCAGGAGCAGACTTGGTGGGTAGGTGTCAGAGTGGTACATGTCCCTCTCCTCCCCACCCTCTCTTCATTCCTCTCTAGCACCCCAGTCTTAATTGGCAGGTGTGGACATTGGATAGCAGGGGCTTAGGTGGGATGGTCCAAATCTGCTGGGAGCTTATAGACATATTGGCGAGACTGAGATGCAGGGAGCTCTCTGGGAGATTTGTTGTTTTCTTCTGTCTACTAATAGTTTAGCTTAAAGTCCCCAAATGACAGCTGAATGGGGTGGGAGGGGGGAGGGATGATCACTTCCTATCTTCTTTCTGCTCAATGAAGGGAGAGGGGGCGAGAGACAGGTGATTTGTCCCTCCTGGGCTACCACCCAAAAGTGGAAGGTGTTTACACTTCTGTTACCTTGACTATTAATCCTTTCAGTTCAGATGCTATTTCGTTTATTTGATATAAAAAGAAAAGCTGGTGGCCACTAAAAGCCTGGCTGACGTAATTCAATGACGAGTGGCTCAAAGCAAGATTTGGAAGAGCATTTGCCCTCAAAACAACAGGAGACATTTTTAGCCTCCAATGGGAGCTGAGGGGAAATCAGGGGAGAAGATGGGGAGGGAGGGGCGAGGAAGCCCCTAGATTCCTATTGGAAGGGGAGAGAGCGCATACAAATCAGAATCATGTCCAAGATTGTTAGGAGAAACCATTAAGGCTAAATATGTATTATTATCATTATTCCTGGGACTGGCATCATTATTGTACGTGAGCATTCCTTTTACGTATGTAGGGATAGTACAAATAAGACCCATCATAAGTGTCTTTGACAAATGGGAACCAATTCACACATATGTATAGCCCAGTTCCATATTTACCTTACACATGGGAGCTCAGTGTAATAATAATACAATAATAATTGTTCTCAAAGAGCTTATAGTCAAATTGAAAACACATAAAAAGGAATTGAGAATGTCACTACCTGAACAGGTGTTCTGCTGGCTGGGTTCAAATTTTGATCACTACTGCAGCTAAATCTGAGAGACGCCCTTTGTTCACCCTGCCTTTTTTTGAGACTGGGTCTCCCTATTTTTCCAAACTAGATATGTAGTAGCCACTCACAGTCCTGATCTCAATACAGGTCTTAAAAGAAGCTTTAACCTGCACGATTTTACTCATCCGCAGTAGTTCATACCTCCTTAGGAAGCCTGGTGGCCCTCTGCTCTCTTGGACTCAAAATATGTAGTATGCAACTTAGTGCAGATACCTGATGGGCTTTAGCCCCACTACAACTCAGAACTCCCAAGCTCAAGTGATCCATACCAGCCTCAGCTTCCTCAGTAGCAGGGACTATAGTCATGGGCCACTTTGCCTGGCCATCTTGTCTTTCTACCTAAAATTTTCCTCCAATTCCCAATGTTCTACCCTATAATTCCCAAGTATTAAAAATGCGACTTTATAAGTTTCCAAAATTATGGTTAAGAAAATGACATAGCACCAGTATAGAGTTATTAGCAGTTAAAATATAAAACACAAAGCAAAATTCAGTGCTTTCAATTCTATAATGTTAGTCCAGTTAAACACATTTTTGAATGACTACATGGAAAAAATACTCCATGTATGTCTCCCAATTTGGACATTCCATGTTGGTGGCATTCAGAAACCAGCATAATTGTTGTCAATAGTAATGTCACAGCTACAAAGGTGTGGCACTGATTCTATTGATTATTATCTACAACATAGATCAACTATGCAATGGGTAATAATTGTCCCATAATCTATCAAACCCAATATAAATCAATTAGTCAATTAACAAATATTAACTAAGTATCACATGCTAGTCACTCTGTTGAAGCTAAACCATACAGTCCTACAGGTTGCTTTATGATTCGAATTGTCTCTTCTAAATCCAAGCCAAGATACTAGCATATATGAAGTTAAGCTTGAAAATTATTAGAAGTTCATAATAAATATTTGTTATTGGTTAGAAAAGTAGCTCAGTGGTACAAACAAAATAAGAATGACTCAAAATCAATTGAACCAACAACCCCACATTTAACAAACTCAAGAACATAAGTTACTTAAGGAAGAACACTCTATTTGACAAGGACATCTAGAAACAAAAACTAAAAACAAATTTGACAGAAACTAGAGATCATCTTGTACCACAATAAGATCAAAATGGATATGTAATCTGTATAGTAAAGATTGTACCATAAAAAGATAATTAAATCAGGTACATTTCACAATTATGACTAAGGCAAGAATTTCAAAACAAAAAGAGAAAGGCAGGGAGGCTAGAGGTGTACTGGAGTTGGCTCCAACTGGCTTGTGAGAACTGATTGTTAAACTTTCAGTGTAATCATTCACATCTAGAAAATTGGCAAACACTACAAATCAAGCCTTGTTTTTTTTTTATTGTCTAGACTTAATAAAGTGATGGAGAAAATGTTAATAATGCAAATTAAACTTCACAAGTATGTCATGCATGACATTTCCCCCCCAGAGAGCCATTGTTAAACATTAATCAGTAAACTTCTGGGTAGCAATGATCACAAAAGATTCAATTAAATGAAACTGGAAAGTTTTTGCTCAAAGAAAACCAATGCAACTATGATGAGCTGTCAAAAAACATCTTTACATATCTCTGATCAGGGTCTGATATCCAAGATATGTAGAGAACTAACACCAAAAATCATTCCCTAATGGATGTGATCATAGGATATGAATGATTGTCAAAAGAAGAATTGAAAACTATTATGAATCACTCTTGGTTCATTGGTTATCTTCTCATCAGCCCAGGGACCAGAGACCATGCCATGGATGTTTTTAGCCCTTTTATCTTCAGAGCTTCCAAAATGGGGCCCTGGCTGGTGACTGCCCTATCTGGCATACAATTTCAATCAGGCCCCTGCTTATCTCTCTCTCCCAGTTTTCCTGGCTTCCTTCAAGTCTCAGTTAAAGTCCCAGCTTCTGCAAAAAGCCTTTCTAGATCCCCCTTAAGGTGAGTGCCTTCCCTCTGAGAGTACCCCCAGTTTAATATATATGTATACATATATGTACATACATATATATATATATATATATATCTTAATTGTACATAATTGTTTGCATGTTGTCTCTCCTATTAGACCATGAGCTCCTTGAGAGCAGGGATTGGCTTTCGCCTTTCTTTGTATCCCCAATGCTTAGCACAGTACCTGACATGTCTTCTGCACTTAACAAATGCTGGTTGACTGACTGGTTGACTGATTCTGGGGAAAGCAGGCATGGATTTGCCTCCTAGACTCCTAGACTCCCAGATGGCTTGCTCTCTTGCCCTTTTGAAACTTGAAAGATCTTAGCCCCCAACATTCTTCAAGCAGATGCACTCTGGACAAGTTCATAAGCGCTAGACTTGTTGGTTAGTACCTCATTACACTTATAGTTTGCTTTAAAAAACATAAAATAAGTCCTACACATTATTTTCAAAACTATTCTGCTTGTGTAGATTTCCTTCTATTCATTTTTGTGCATTAAAAACAACGTTACAGGGGCAGCTAGATGGTGCAGCGGATAGAGCACCGGCCCTGAAGTCAGGAGGACCTGAGTTCAAATCTGGCCTCCGACCAAACACTTGACACTTACTAGCTGTGTGACCCTGGGCAAGTCACTTAACCCCAATTGCCTAAAAACAAAACAAAACAAAACAACAACAACAACAAACAACAACAATGTTACAATGGCCCTCTTTGGGGCAGGGGGGAAGAACTTCACTTCCCAACCCTTTCCAAAACCAAGAGAAAGAAAGGAAAAAAACTGTAAAAAAATGTGCATAGTCAAAAAGAAAAAAAATCCACATAATAGCCATGTCCAAAAATATATGTTTCTTCATCTTGAATCTATCCTCTGTTAGAAGGTAATGTACATCATCATAAGTCTTCATGAGGCATGTTTGGTCATTTGGTCATTATATTGATCAGAGTTCTTAAAATTTTTCAAAGTTGTTTTCTTTACATTGTTACTGTCCTTGGATAAATTGTTCTCCTGATTCTACTAACTTAACTTTGTGTCATTTCATATTATTCAGGATTCTTTGAAATCAACTCATGTCAATTCTTACAGCTCAATTATTTTATTACATTCAAATGCCACAATTTGTTCAGTCATCCCCTAATTATCTAAGAGGTGATCTAAGGCACGCTTTTAGATTCTAGGTCTTTGATTTTCTTTTTTTTCCCTCCTTTTTATTATCTCTCCCTTTTGAGATCACGGAGGTTGTTTTGCTTGTGAATAGTCCCTTTCTAGTGTTCTCCTCTTTCTTAACCCCTTTCCCTATCCCTACTTGTTTCCCTGGTGAGTTTGATGTATTTACACCAAATTGTGTGTGTGTGTGCATGCATATGTTTTCAACCTCCCTTTGTTTCACGTAAGAGTGAGGTTCATCTGGTACTCACTTCCCCTTCCCCTTGCTGCATGTTTGCATACTTTTCTCACACACCCCAGTTAGGAAAAATAGCAAGTTCTATTCTCTTTATTCCTTCTTTCTACATTAATGTATTCTTTTACTTTTCTCTTCTCCCTCTTCAAACCTTAAGGACAGGGAAAATACACCACCCAAGATCTCCTTTTTTCTTATTTAACTCTCTTAATGTTATTGAAGACATTAAAATTATGAAGGGACACTCCTTTCTTTTCCCTCTATTAAAATGTTAACACTGCATCATAATATAGCTCCTTCAAATTCCTCAAATACATTTACCTTTCTAGGCTTCTCTTAAGTCTGGTATCGGCATTTCAAAGGTCTTACTCAGCTCTGAATATTTCATCAAAAGGGTTTGAAAGTCTTCTCTTCCATTAATGGCCCATTTTTCCCCTGTAGAATTGCATTCAGCTTCGCAGGATAAATTATTCTTGGTTTTAAACCAATATCTTTTGCCTATTGAAATATTGTATTCCAAGATCTCCTCTGGTTTTCAGTAGAAGCTGTCAGGTCTTGTGTAATCCTAACTATAGTTCTTTGGTCCTTGGATTGCTTCTTTATGGATTCTTGCAACATTTTTTCTTTGACATCAACATTTTAGTTTTTTGCTATGACATTTCTGGGACTTTTTTTTGAGGTTACATTGAGAATGTGATCAGTTGATTCTTTATTTTGCTCCCAAGTTCTAATAGATCTGAGCACTTTTCATTTATGATTTCTTGAAACACAGCATCCAAGTTTTTTTTTTAATAATACTTTTCAGAGGGTCCAGTGACTCTTAAATTATCTCTCCTTGACTTGTTCCCTATGTCAGTAGTTTTTATATCTTACACTTTCTTCTATTCTTTTAATCTTTTAATTTTATTCTAATATTTCTTGCTACCTCATAGAGTCATTGCTTTCTCTTTGATATACTCTAATCTCCAAGAATTCTACTTCTTTTTTTTTTCTTTGTTTTGTTTTTTGGTGAGGCAATTGGGGTTAAGTGATTTGCCCAGGGTCACATAGCTAGTAAGTGTCCTAGCTGCCCCCAAGGATTCTATTTCTTGGGTAAAGTTTGCTACTTTCTCTTTTAGCTGCTTATTTTCTTTCTGATTTTTTTTTCCTCCAGAACCTTTATTTATCTTTTTTTAATCTCTTGTTTCATTTCTTCTATGTATCCATGTAGTCCCTCCTTGTGAAAAATCCATTTTTTTTCCCTGTAGGTCTCTGCTCACAATTGTTATGTAGTTACCTGAGCCTTCTTTTGGGGGAATCTCTAAATTTGCAATAATTTTTTATACTGGTCAGAATTTTCTTTGATTTACTTATTTCTCCAGGTTAGTTCCCGAATTGAGGCTTTGTGCCTCAGTTGTGCCAATTGTGCCAGGGTCAGGCTTCACCCCTGCTGTACTTTTGGGTGAGGTGGTTGGCCTGCTTAATTTTGCTCAGGGTTCTTGCACTTTCTTCTGTCCTCTGGAGTAGGCCTTCCCCTTAGATCTTTGAGGTTTAGACCCCTGGATCCTCAGGGCCCTCTCTGCTGTCTCAGGATAGAGTGTTGGGGACCTTTGAGCCTCTAGGCCTGGGCTATCCTGGTTTGAGCACTGAAGTATAGTACCGATTGATAACTGCTCTCTACTATTGCTCCCCAAGCCTCTAAGTTCACCACCCAGGGAACTGTCTATTCTTCTTGTTTCTGGATACAACTCTAAGTGTCCTGGGTCCATCTCATCATATTGGCAAGCTAACTCGTGCTGGTGCTGGCTATGTTGGTGACCCCCTTTCCTATCATTGTCCAGCTTCTGGCTGACTTTTTGTGTAGTTCTAGAGTAAAAGAAGTCACTTACTGTATTTATTGGATTCACTGATCATTATTCAGTCTGATTCAAATTTCAGCATTTTGTGAGAATAGGTATATGGTAGGTGAGCAGTCTGCCTTCCCTTCAGAGAGCATTTTTGACCAGAAATCCTTCTTTGCTTCTATGTTTGTATTCTGCATACTTAGCACAACATTTGACACGTAGAAAGTACTTAATAACTGCTTTTTCATATAAAATATTGTTATAAATCACTAATGATAAGAGAAATACAAATCAAAATAACTCTAAGGTTTCACCTCATACCCAGAAAATTGGCAAAAATGACAAAAGATGGGAATAGTCAATGTTGGAAGGGTCAGAGAAAGACAGATATACTGTTGATAGAGCCATGAATTGGTTCAACTATTCTGGAAAGCAATATGCAATTATGCTAAAATGCCCATACACTTTGGCCCAGAGATCCCACCATTAGGCATAAAATCCTGAAAAGGTCAAAGAAAAAATAGAGGTCCAACGTATGCTAAAATATTTATGGCAGCATTTTTGTAAGTCATAAAGAATTGTAAACAAAGTAGTTGTGGGGCAGCTAGATGGCTCAGTGAATAGAGCACTGGCCCTGAATTCAGGAGAACCTGGGTTCAAATCTTACTGTGTGACCCTGGGCAAGTCACTTAACCCCATTGCCTAGCCAAGGAAAAGCAAAAACAAAAAACAAAGTAGCTGCCCATTGATTGTGGAATTACTAAGCAAACTGTAGTACATGAATGTAATGAAATATAACTATGGCATAAAAAAAGGATGAATGTAAAGAATACAGAGAAGCATTGATGTGAACCGATACAAAGTAAAGTAAGCAGGACAACAATATATACAGTGACAACAACAACATAGATGGAAAGAACAACCACACACAAAATCACAGTTGAACATTGTTTTATCTTCATGATCAAGCTTTGCCCTGAAGAACAGATATGAGAATTCATCTCCCCATTCTCCAGTTGACGAATGGTCAAAGAACACAAACAGGCAATTTTCTAAGGAAGAAATACAAGCTGTCAATGGCCATATGAGGAAGATAAAAAGTTTCAAATCACTCGTAATTAGAGAAATGCAAATTAAATCACCTCAAAGGTTCTACTACATCCTTATCAGATTGGCAAAAATTTTAAAAAGAAAATGCCAAATATTAAAAGGGTTGAGGGAAAACGGGTTTCTAGTGTACTCTTGGTGGAACTGTGACTTGGTCCAGCCATTCTGGAAAGTAATTTGGAATGATGCTCCAAAAGTGGAAAAAGATTCATATTAATGTATGTATATATGTGTGTATATACATATATATAAGTCATATATATGTATATACACATGTGTATGTATGTATCAGCAGGTCTTTTTGTAGTTGTAGAGAACTAGAAACCAAGGGGATGCCCATCAGTTGGGGAATGGCTATATCAGTTGTGATATATGAATGTGATAGGATCTCATTGTTCTGTAAGAAGTAATGAAAAGGGTGTTTCAGTGAAACCTGCAGACATGTATGTACTGATGCAGAGTTGAGTGAGCAGGGCAAGGAGAACAATTTATACAATAACAACACTGTAAAACGAGCAACTTTGAAAGGCTTAAGGAATTCTGATCAATGCAATAACCAACCATGATTCCAGAGGATCAGTGATAAAATGTGCTACCCTCCTTCTGACAGAGAGATGATGGATTCAGGGTGTGGAATAAGACATGTTTTTTGGAGATGGTCAGGTAGGTGGCATAATGGGTAGAGCATACGACCTGGAGTCAGGAAGACCTGAGTTCAAATCTGACTTCAGAAACTAAATAGTTGTGTCATCCTGGGCAAGTTACTTAACCACAATTTGCCTCAGTTTCCTCATTTGAAAAATGAGGATAATAATAGCACCTACCTCCCAGGGTTGTTGTAAGGATCAAATGAAGTAATAATTGTAAAGTGCTTAGTACAGTGTAGGTACATGGTAGGTACTATATAATTGTTAGTTACTATTACTATTATTATTACTTTGCTTGACAGGCACGTGGTAAGTGCTTAATAAATGCATTTTGACTGACTGACTAACCGATGATCCCAAGGCAAGTAGAGATGACCAGGTGCAAGTTGTATGGAGTGAGAAAATAACCAAACACAAGCTGAGAGGAACGGATTCCAAGGTTGCTGAGAAGCGCTATTCCATTAACAATGTCTTCCTTCCTTCTTTCTTCCTTTTTTCCTCCTTCCCTCCCTCTCTTCTTTTCTCTTGTTTTCTTTTCCTTTTCTTTCTCTTCTCTTTCTTTATTTTCATTTCTTTCTTTACCAAATGTGTTTTGCTATAACATCTGAGTCTAAGGGTTGGTTTCTCTGGATACAGTCTTCACCATCTGTACAATTATTTGAACTGGTATAATATGCCTTTCTCAGAAACACAAATATCATCCAAAAATGTCTGATATCCATATTTTTTTTTACTATTGTGGCCTGTTGGATCAGAGGAGCTGAGTTTGAAACAAGTTCAATACTTGATACAAGTTCAATTCCTTCAAGAATTAACTTAGCTTGGGAAGCCTGATATATGGTGCAAGTTACATCTGATGTTTGAGCACTATTTGCATATACTTTTTTCCTAGAAATTTTTTATTTCAGCAAGTTAGCCGTTCTCTTGAACAACAACATTAATGGGATAAGCAAGCATAGACCTCATCTTGTACTGAAAACCTTTGAGCACGTTGTACACATGAGATTAGAGGCGAGAAAGGCCTGGCATGCTATAGTCCATGGCCTCATGAAGACTCAGATATGAGTGAACTGAAGAATATCATCAATAGATTGTAGGAAGTATTTGATTTCCTCACCACTTGTCACCCCAGAGCTCTTCTCCCTTTTTTTCAGGGAGAATGAATATAATGTTGATATAGCTGAGATTCCCCTGGGGTCTTTCACAATAACTGTTACAATACTTACTCTGAGCTCATTTTTTTCAGCCCTCACTTGTCTTGGCAGGTTGTGTCCTCAAACCATTTCTGACCATTTTTCCTAACAGGGTTCTAGGGTTAACCTTGAGGAACTGACAATTCTAGTATTCTTCCAAACAAGCCCCCATCTGGAATGCTACTCAGTGTCAATATATCAATAGGGTATTTACTGAGAAGGTATTACAAAAGCTAGAAGTTACAAAAACATACCTCAAACCTGGAACACGCTCTCCCCTTGCTTACACACAAGGTCTCTGTAGTGAGGCACATGTAGGAACATGTGGGCCTACTCCTGGCCCTTCTCTCTTCACAGAGTCTTCTTCACTTGAGGGCATAGGATCATGATAGACAAGTCACCACCTTGCTCAGCTTGGCTGGCTTCTTTCAGGTGTAATGTCTCAGCTACCAGATCAATCATCTGAGGGCTGACTCCTCACTAGGTTCAGCTACAGCTGTAGCTACCAGCTCTAGTGGCCTCTGCCACCATTTCCAATTGCTAAGGGGACCTTCAGTGGTTCTTCTTACCCTTGGAAACTCATCAGGTCAGTTCTGTCTCCAGATATTCACCTAAAATCAGAAAGAATAAACATGAAAGAAACAAAAGAAATGAGGTGTCATGTGTTCACGGAGGCTGGCAAGGGGAAGACAGTTTGTTGTGATACCTCCTCCACCAGGCAAATCATAGCAGTATTCCTTGATCAAATGTCACAAGTGAAGAGAGGGAGAGATGGTCCACTTGAGTCTTTTCTATGCATGCTCAGTCTCTGATGTTACCAGTTCTTCTGACTCCTCCTTCTGGCCAACCAGAAGACTCTTTGTCAGTCCATAGTACCGCCCCCTCATTCACCCATGGCCAGAAGAAGGCTCAGTAAGTTGCCATATGTTGGATTAGAACGAAATGGGAATATTGTGCACTCTCTGAAGTAGGAGGAAGGGTTCCTCCAGTAGGAATACTGGAAGCAAGCCCATTGGAAGCTTCCATATACTTTCCTAGAATGCCAGATGAGCGTGTGTCCATGGGGGTGCCAAAGTGGCGCTACATTGTCCTGCCCTTCAGAGATGTCAACATTCTATGGGATGTCAACAGTCTAGTTACTGAGAATGCTCTTCATTCTCATCATAGATAGGCCAAAGAGAGCAATACCCTTTCCTACCTCCCCACCTCCATTCCTATAGTGGGAAAGGTGTTTTCCTATTTGCCAGTCATTCACTTCCTATTTTCCCCTCCAATTCTAAAGGAAGCATGAGAGAAAGAAGGGCTTCCCTCCTCAGCTGCCAACCAAAGTAGCTGGCTTACTTTCACATCTATGCTATTTAACCCATTAGAAAAGAAACTAGATCATCATATGCCATGGATCTGTTGGTTTATGAATGGAGTCAGGAGTAGCTACATGGACCACAGAAAAAGAACTATTTCAGGAGCAAAGGGACCTTTATTTACATCCTACCTTTGTGGCTCATTACCTGTGTGAAGTTACTTAACTTCTATAGGTCTCAGTTTCCCCATTTGTAAAAAGTGGTTGTTAGGCTAACTGACCTGTAAAGTCCCTTCCTAGGTCATACATATAGAACAGGATTCGGAAAGGGGAAAACCAAAGCCAGTGGCTTGAGAAGGAAGCCCAACTGGGAGGAAGGAACTTTATTTATTTTGCCTTTGCACTTCATTTGAAGTAGAAGCCAATGAAAGAATCTATTTTCATAACCTTGAGGAGAGCACTGAGTTCCCATTATACCCTTAGACTTATTTCCTTTAAAAATCTTCATGAAAAATAGGGACCAGCCAAAAAGCCTCCCTGCTGCGGGGAAACAGCTGCTTTTTAACTGAGGTCATCTTCTGGGGCAGTTGGCTGCCAAACCTGATACCCTGGCCTGGGGGATGGGGAGGTGCAGAGACTGCCTAGTGTGAGCTTTGGGGAGACTGCAGCTGACCAACTATTCTTGTCTGGGCCCTAGAGGACTCCTGGCTTTGCTTAAGCACTCCCCCAAGTGTCTGGATGTACTCTGTTATAATTTGCTAAGCAATCCAGATTGGTCCTTATGGTTAGGTAAATCAAAATTATCCTACTTAAAAAGTATTTCCTTTCCCCCCAAACATTTCTTCAAAGGATGAAACTTTGCCTTCTCCCAAGGCACCTTGTTCCCCTGGGACTATTTTCTAAGAGTTAAAAAATTACTTCCACATCAAATGGAAGAGAAGGAAAAACTGTTAAAAGAGCAATACCCTTTTAACAAAGTGAGGTTCTTGTGCACAAGATAAGTGCAGCTGCTTCAGAGCCTCTGTACTGTAGCCTGTAAAAATGACTCCAGTTTTCTTAGGGGGTGATTCCCTTTATCCTTACATAAATTCTAAGGGTGAGTGGATTCCTGGATGACATTTTCAACTTTTAAAACATAAATTTGATAACATCCTCTTAGATCATCTGAGATGCTCTAATTTGTCTTGTATCTATCTTGTTTGTACATAGTTGTCTTTATGTTGTCTCCCTGACAGATTATGAGCTCCTTGAGGGTAGGTACTGTTTTTGCCTTTCTTTGTTTCCTCAGGACTTAGTATAGAGCCTGGCAAATAGAAATACTTGTTGACTGAAGACGATTATACTTGTAAATATTTATTATTGTCCTCAGGCTTACGTCAAATTGTTTCATTAGCCCATAGCATTGTTTATGATCAGCAGCCATTTTTATATATTTAAGTCCGATTCAGTCCAAAATCACAAATCTCTATTGGGTATTTAAAGTCCTTCCCATCCTTCTTTTCCAGGCATATTATACATTACTTTCCTCTATGTACCCTTTGGCTCAGCTAGATTGGCCTTCTTACTGTTACACACAACATTCCACCTTCCATTTCAATGCCTTTGTAGAACGGACTCTGCCTAAAATTCACTCCTTTCTTACCTCCAACTTTTATAATGCCAAATTTCCTTCAAAGCTTAGCTAGATGCTGCTTTCTATATGAGTTTTTTTCCGATCTCTTTCCATCCATCAATCAATAAACATTAAGTACCTACTGTGAGCCAGACACTGGGGATACAAAAATGGCAAAAAACAAAACAAAACCTAACAAAACAAACCATCCCTGCCCTTGAGGAGCTTACAATCTAATGAGGGAGATAACAAGCATCAAACAATGTACAAACAAGCTATATACTGAATATATAGGAAATAATTAACAAAAAGAAGGCTGCTAATGTTTCCTACTAAGTTAAAGGTAAGGAGGGGCAGCGAGGTGGTGGAGCACCTAGGTAGAGCACCAGCCCTGGAGTCAGGAGGACCTGAGTTCAAATTCAGCCTCAGACACTTGATACTTACTAGCAGTGTAACCCTGGGCAAGTCACTTAAGCCCAATTGCCTCACCAAAAAAATAAATAAAATAAAAAGTAAGGAAAAAGATTCCAGGGCTGGGCTAATCTCTCTCATTTTCAAATATGCCTGGGAATTTCCAGCCATTCTCTTTCTAATCTTCAACACCACACAACTCACATGGCCATGTCCACTGTCCTTGTCTTATTTATTATTGTGGTATAGCATTGCATGACTAGTTTGCCTCGGTATGGTGATTTGTTACCATCATCTACTAAGAGAGACAACCAAATGGGAAAGACTGGAAGAAGTTGTCCACATAGGTACTGTAGGGAAAATTTGTACCAGCACGGCATAGGGACGACAGAATCCAACACAAAAAGTAGCTATGGACACACATAGAATTATACACAAAAAATACCCCTTTGTGAATCTGACCGACCTGAGGTTTTTTTTTTCTTAACAGATTGTATGAGCTTAAATGAGGAGCCAGTGTCACCAATAGTTGACTCTGAAAAATCCCTTTTAGAGATTTCAAAAGGTCTCCTACCCTTAATTTGGTGCTGAAGTTTTCATAAAGGAGTCATTCAGGGTCTTTATGACTTCTTCAGGCATTGGAATCTGAGTAAGTGGCATTAAGAACTGTGGAAGAAAAACAATCTTTACTCTTTGTTTTAGCTAAAATTTTCCAGAAATTTTCAAATTTATTAAAAATATATTGTTAATTTACAAATTTATTTTATAAACATTATTTTTTATTTATAATTTTATTTTTAATTTACAAATGTGTTAATTTGTTCAAACATTTTGTTGGAGAGAGATTCTGGCCAATAAAGTTGATCACAACTTCGACCTCCCCCCTCACCAACCTGACACCAAGAAATTTCCTATTCATATTTTATTGTAATTGTGACATGAAGATGAAAGTAACAGCAATGAAAGAATACGCCCGAGGAGGAGGCAGCAAGACCTGGCCCGTGGCCTGGTGCCCTACCACCCTACCACCTCTGCTGAGCTATCTTTGCAACACCAGGCTGGTGTGCTACAGACAACCTTGCCCACACCCCCCGTCCTACCTGATGGACAGAATTGTCAAACCACAAAGCAGAGCCTGATACTGTGTGTTCTAATTCATCTGCTTCCCCTATGGGCTAGCAAATTCCAACCTTCTATTACTGTTTCTCTCCTTGTGTTAATTACTTAATTGCCAGTTTCCTAGGTGTACATTACTCCCAACCTTAGACTTAGAAGGGGGAGTTGGAATACTTATTCCCCACCACCATTTTCAGACTCTCCCTTTGCCACCATCACTCACAACCTCTCCTCCTTTGAAATTCACTTTATCAAAATTTTTCACCTAACCCAGATCATGGCGGCTGTTACCTGTAAGCCTCCAAGCCATTCTTTAGTTCAGCATCTGGCTCACTGTCTTACTTTCTTCCCCATCAACCATTCTCTGGAGACTCCACACTATGAGCAAAAATGCAAATTGGGTGAATAGTCCCAGAAGAGGGGCTAAACCTTTCTGCTTAGTTTTTCTTTTTAAAGCCAGTTATTATGGGGGGATGGGGGAATGACTATTGCATTGCTAGCCTATGTGTGTCATTGAGCAAATGTAGCAGAGGGAAACAAAAAGGGAGTGCCTGGGCAAGGAGAGAAATAAATTTTACCACTGCAATATTCTTCACCACAGCAGTTTCTCAGAGTAGAAAGAGAAGAATTATTCCAGAATCTATCTCTAGGGTCTAGGCAATGAACGAGTTAGTAGTTTATCTATGGGGAGGCTGTAACTGCCTAGCTCATGTTCTACTTTCCTTCCCATTATTATCCTGCTGCTAGCTTTCAAAGGAAAATCCCCTCCTAGGGCAGAGGGGCTGAGGGAGTGTGAGGAGGTTAGTAGAAGGAACCGGTAACCCTGTTTCCAGCACATCATAGTCACATCATTGGCACTGCTAGATATGCAAAAGGAACACTTTAGCAAAGAAAGCTTCAGTGGAGAGTACAATAGCAGCTGCATTGATCAGGGAAGGCTTCATGTATAAGGTGGCAAATTATCAGAGTTTTGAAGGAAATCGAGGATTCAAAAGAGGCTAAAATGATGAGGGAGTCATCTCTAATCCAGCTAATTGATCCTTTTTTCTGTTTCTCACACATGACACTCCATCTTCTAACTCCCTAACTTTTCTCTGGTGGTTCCCCATGCCTGGAATGCACACTCTGCTCACCTTTGCCTGAGACCCTCTTTTCCTTCAAGACATCACACAAGTACCACTTAATTTTGTTATTTTTGTTCAGTTATTTTTCAGTCATCTCTGACTCTTCATGACCCCATTTGGGGTTTTCTTGGCAAAGATACTGGAGTGGTTTGTCATTCCCTTCTCCAGTTCATTTTATAGATAAAGAAACTGAGGCAAGCAGGGTTAAATGATTTGCCCAGGGTCACATAGCTAGGAAGTGTCTGAGGCCAGATTTTATTTTAGGAAGATGAGTTTTCCTGATTCCAGACCTGGCACTCTATCTACTTCATCACCTAGCTGCCCTTGTACCACTTAAAACAGGACACCTTCCCTAATGCCTCAGCTGTGTGCTTTCCCTCCTTCCCTAACTACCTTGTATTTATTCTCTTTTTATTTATTCTGTGTATACTTTTAAGTGGTGTGCTGGTAAGTGTTTAACAATTGGCTCTCCAAGAAAAAAAAATTTATACAGGACATTTTTGAGTTTAAGCTGAATTATTAACATTTTATCCATCACTTTCTTCAGGTCAAGCCCTGATTTGTAGCATTGGCCAATTTTTGAAATGTAAACGCTCACAATGAACATTTAACAATCATCTCTCACCTCCAGCACACCCCTGCTTATATATGTATACACACATATACATATATAGACACATATATATGGGCACACATATATATATACATACAGATACACACATATTATTTATATATTGTTATGTTATATTATATCATATTGTATTATATTATGTTTTTTATATATATATTATACACACATATATTTGTCTGCCTGCTGTAGAATGCAAGCTCATTGAGAGTAGGGATCATTTCATTCCTTGTAGCTCCCGTACCTAATAAAGGCTTCTTGATTAACTGAGTGCACTCTAGGGATGGAAAACAGCCAATATAAAGGTACAGAGATAGATGATGGTGTGTCATGGGTATAGATACACACAAGTAGGCCAGTATGGCTGGATGTACAGTGATTGGAGGGAGTGATGTGTAAGAAAGGTAAGATGAAACCAGACTTCGAAGATCTTTAAATGCCAAATGAACAAAGGAGTTTATTTTTGATTCTGGAGGTAATAGGGAGCCACTGAGTTCATTGAGTGGGAGGTTGACATGATCAGACCTGTGCTTTAGGAAAGTGGTGGGTGTCAACTGAATGGAAGAAGAGGCTTGGAGTATGGAGACCAAATAGGAGGTCATTGCAACAGCCCAGGTGAGAGGTGATGAGGGCCTGAAATGGGGGGTGGTGGCTGGATGAGTAGAGAGAAGGAGACATGTAGATAAGATGCAATAAAGGTAGAGAACAATATTTGGCAACTGGATATATGAGTTAAGTGACAGTGAGAACGAAAATGACACCACATCGCAAACCTGGGTGACTGGGAGGATGATGGTGCCTTTCACAGTAACAAGGAAGTTTAGGAAAGGGGATTTTTTTGGAGGGTGGGGTAATGACTGCTGTTTTCAATGGGTTCAGTTTGAGATGCCTACCGGACATCTAGTTCTAAACATCCAAAAGGCAGTTAGTGATGAAGAACTTGAACTCAGGAGAGAGACTAGGACGGGATATATACCTCTGGAATTCATCTGTTCAGTGGCAGCAACTGAACCCATGAGAAACCATGAGCTCATAAAGAGTTGAGATTCCAGAATTTAATAGGCATGGTAAGCTGCTGCTAGGAGGGTTTTTTTTTTAATTACATAGCATATGTTTCTTAGAAATAAAATGATTTAAAACTACAAGTGGTGACCACTTTAAATCATGTATGCAACATATTTTTTTCCAATAAATATTCCCCATTTATTCCCAATAACAACAATATCAATAGCAATCCTACCTTGTTAAGGCAATGCATTGAATTACTTTTTTTGGTGCAGTATAATGCAGTATATTTTCATCATTCCTCTTGGAAAGTGTGGTTCAAAGCAATACCACCCCAAAATAATAAATTATATTGAAATAAATGTGGTGTATCAGCATAAATATCTTTTATTTTTAATTAATCTGTACTTCCCACAACTCCCTATCAGCAAAATTTTTTAATCCCCCAAATAAAACCTTTAATACATAATTTCATAGTCCAGCAAAACAAATTCCCACATTTATCATGCCTTAAATATACATATTTTTATCTGCATTTCAAGTTTGTCACCTCTCATCTTCTTTGTTTTGTATTTGTGGTTTGTTATCGTGTTGATCAGAGTTCTAAAGTCTTTCAAAGTTTTTTTTTTCTTTCAAAAGTTTTTATTGTATACATTTTTGTCTTGGTTCTGTTCACTTTGTTCTGTAGCGCTGAGCACAGTACCTGACACATAGTAGGCACTTAATAAGTGTGTACGGAATTGAGTTGCCTCAGTTCATCGAGTCCTTCACAAGTTGCCTCAGAAATGGTTCATTTCATCATCTTTTTTGGCCTGATAATATTCCATTCCACTCACAGGCCACAATTTGCTCAGCCTTTTCCACTTGTCTAAGAGTCTTTCGAAGATACTTTTCTTAGAGTTTAGTTCTTTGCTTTTCATTTTTAATTTTTCCCCCTCCCTTTTGGGGTGATCTTCAGGATCAGAAAAGCTGTTTTGCTTGAGACTATTTCCTTCCTGTTATCTTCCTTTTTAAACTGTCTACTACCTATCCCATCTTGTTTCCTTGTTCTATTTACTTCTAAACCAAAGTGTGTGTGTGAGGGTGTGAGTAAAGCTCATTTGATGGTCACGTCCCCCACTCATTCCTCCATGCTTGTAGAGACCTCTTCTCATGCTTCCCAATTACAAGAAGCAGCAAGTTCCATCTTCTTCCTCCTTCACACGCAAGTGTATTCTTCCTTTTAACTTCCCTTCTCTTTCTCCTGATCAAACTCTCAGAACAGAATTAATCCACCCCAAGACCTCTGGTTTTCTTATTGAATTCCCTTTATATCCTTTAAGGATACTAAGGTTCTAAAATAACATTTGTTTCTTTTACCTTTTTTAGAATTTTTTTCTATTAAAACTATCATACAGCTCCTTAAAATTTTCAAATCTTTCCAGGTTTCTCTGGACATGTGTTTATATCTGAAAGTTCCTACTTACTCTGGTTTTTTCATCAGAAATGCTTGAAGGTCCTCTGTTCCATTAAAGATCCATTTTCCCTCTGTAGGATTATAGTCAGGTTTGCAGGTCATGTCCTTGATTTTCAGCCTCTATATTTTGCCTTTTGGAATACTATATTCCAAGATCCCTCTCATTTTTAGTAGAAGTTATCAGGTCTTATATGATCCTGACTAGTTCTTTGGTGCCTTAAACTATTCCTTTCTGGATGCTTATAGCAATTTTATTTGATGTGGATTTTGGCTATGATATCCCTAGAACTTTTCCTTTTGGGGTTTCTTTCAGGAGGTGATTGTTTGATTCTTTCTATCTTTGCTTTGTCCTCTAGTTCTAATTGATCTGGGGAGTTTTTATTTAGGATTTCTTGAAATATAATATCTGGGCTTTTTAAAAAAAATTAAGTGGAGTTAATTGATTCCTAAATCACCTGTCCTTGACCTGTTTTCCAGGTCCATTGTTTTTGATGGGTTATATTTTCAATCTTTTGATTTCATTCTAATATTTTTGCTACTATAGGAAGTCTTCCTCAACCCCTCTTAATTCCAATGTCTTTCCTTTGTGAATTATTTCCTATCTGTCCAGTATATAGCTGAATGTGTCTCTTCCATTAAATTGCAAGGTCCCTGAGGGCAGAGACTGTCTTTTGCCTCTTTTTGTATCCCCAGTGCTTAGCACAGTATCTGGCATATAGTAGATGCTTAATAAATGTTTACTGAATTGACTTGAAAAAAATGGCAATGGTTTATTATAATTGTCAAGAATTCCATTTTTGGATAATGCTTTTTACTTTATCTTCTAAGCTACTTGTTTTCCTTCCAATTCTTTCCTTTGGAGCTTTTATTTCATTTTTTATCTCTTGATTCATTTCTTCTAGTAGTTCTTGTAGAAAATTCATCCCTCCCCCCTTGAGTCTCTGCTTACCATTGTTAAGAAATTACTTGCTCCTTCTTTTTGGAAATTTCTAGATTTGTGATGGTTTTTAATACTATTTAGTATTTTCTTTGTTTTACTTATCTCTCCAGCTTTAGTTCCTGAATTTGGGCATTGTACCAGGATCTGGACACTGAGCTGCCATGCTGGCCACTGCCTCTTGCTGCCACTCTTAGGCATTTTCACCCTGGGGCTTTTTCATGGGAGCCATCTTCTTTTGCTGCTTCTGTGACCTCACAGACTATATGTATTCCTGGCCACCTCTGCTGGAACTGAAAGGTTCCTGTGCATTGATATTCCACAGCCATAGGGCTTCTAGGTGACTTTTTAGGCAATTGAGGTTAAGTGACTTGCCCAGGGTCACACAGCTAGTAAGTGTCAAGTGTTTGGTCTGAGGCCGGATTTGAACTCAGGTCCTCCTGACTTCAGGGTTCAGTGTGCCACCTAGCTGCCCCTCTAGCTGACTTTTTGTGCAGTTCAAGGGTAGAAAAAGTAACTTGCTATAGTTTCATATTGGACTCCTTGATCATTATTAAGTCTGGTGTAAACTTCAAGATTTTGCTAGATTAGCTATATGGAAATTGGCTAGTCTGCCTCCCATTTAAGCTGCCATCTTGGGTGGAGGACTATTAATATGCTGTACTTCTTAAACTGTGGTGCCCAGACATGAACACAATATCCAGGGGAGGTTGCTGACCAGAGCTGACTGGAGCAAAATGTAATGGAACATTCATTACCTCCTTACTCCTAGAAGCTATCCCTTTATATTCAACCCATGATTACATTAGATTATTTGATTTAGCACAGTCCCTGGCACATGGTAGGTGTTTACTAAAGGCTTATTGACTGACTGACCAAACTGGCTGCTACATCACACTGTAGTCTCATGTTAAGCTTGCAGTCCATTGAAACCCCCAGATCTTTTTCAGAATAATCTCCTATCTTGTAATTGTGAAGTTGGTTTTTTTTCCTCCCAAGTGTAAGACTTTACATTTATCCCTATTGAATTCCATATTATTAGATTTAGCCCAAAGCTCTAGCCAGGCAAGGTCGTTTTAGTACCTGCCTCAGAAGCACATAGGTGACACAGAGGATAACAGAGCTTTGGACCTGGAATCAGAAAGATCTAGCTAGTATTTATATCACTCTAAGGTTTTCAACCTTAAGGTTAAAGGTTTTCAAAGCATTTTATAAACATCACATTTTGTCCTTACAATATGGAAGGTAGGTGCTATTATCATCCCCATTTTACAGACTTGTAAATTTAAGTGACAACCAAGGTCACAAAGCTAGTAAGCATTTTGAGGCTGGATTTGAACTCAGGTCTTCCTGACTCTAGGTCCAGTGCTCTACCAAGATGGCGAATTAGGGGCAGTCACCAGGCTTTGAACTCTTCCAACATTCCTTTCCAGACATCTTTAAAATAATACCTCAAATCAAATTTTGGAACAGCAGAGACAACAACAAGTTGGGGTGAGGGATTTTTTAAGCATAAGAAAATGTAAGAGGTAGGCAGAAGTCTATAACACAAGGTAGAGGTCTGGTAGAGGTCTGTCTGGTGCCTATACATGAGGTGGTAGCAACTGTGGTAGCTTCAGCAGCAGCAGCTTCTGGAGCTCTCAGCCCATAGATGATGAGGGGGTCACACAAATGATCAGAAAGAGATTAAAGGGATTCCTTTGCTGGCCCTGGGTCCAGCTAGCACTGATTGGCAACTTTATTGCCCATATGCAGTTTTAAGTCACAATTCCAGGGTGGAGAGGAGCACTAGTAATCCATCACAAGGGGGCAAGAGAGGAGTGCTATCTCATGCAGCTGCAAGGGACCGGGGGCCCTTCCTGGGTAAAGATCAGAGTGCAGACCAGAAGAGCAGTGACCACACCTCTTCCCAAGATCACACTATCTTGGTAGGACCAAAACTTGCAGATCCCCAGAACCAGCTCTGAAAACAACAGCACAGAAAAAGCCTAAAGCTTGGGACAGTGCCTCCCCATCCCCAGTTAAGCAGAGCCCGACTTTAACATAAAGTTCAAAGTCAAAAAATAGGCTAGAAAAATGATTAAACAAAAAAAAAAACAAAACACTTGACTATAAAAAGCTACTATGGTGGCAGGGAAGACCAAGACATAAACTCAGAAGACAACAATATGAAAACAATTACCAAAAAACTCAAAGAAAAAATGCTAATTTTTAGCATTTTAGCAAGCCTAACAAGAATTCTTGGAATAGTTAAAGAAAAAGGGAAAAACTGGGGGGAAATGAGTGATGCAAGAAAATTATGGAAAGAGAATTAACAGATTGGTAAAAGGGGCACAAAAAATACTGAAGAAAGTAAGATCTTAAAAATTTAAATTGGTCTAATGGTAAAAGAGGCACAAAAATTCAATGAAGAAAAGAACTTTTTAAAAAGCAGAATTGGACAAATGAAAAAAAGAGGGACAAAATCTCACTGAAGAAAATAATTCCCTAAAAATCAGAATTGGGCAAGTAGAAGCTAATGACTTCATGATACATCAAGAAACAATAAAACAAAGTCAAAAGAATGAAAAAAAGTAGAAGAATATGTGAAATATCTTATTGGAAAAACAACTGACTTTGAAAATATATCCAGGAGATATAATTTTAGAATTATTGGACAACCTTAAAGCCATGAACCAAGAAAGATCCTAGATATCATATTTCAAGAAATTATCAAGGAAAACTGTCCCAATATCCTAGACCTGACAACTTCTACTAAAAATGAGAGGGATCTTGGAATATAGTATTCCAAAAGGCAAAATATAGAGGCTGAAAATCAAGGACACTTGACCTGCAAACCTGACTATAATCCTACAGAGGGAAAATGGATCTTTAATGGAACAGAGGACCTTCAAGCATTTCTGATGAAAAAACCAGAGTAAGTAGGAACTTTCAGATATAAACACATGTCCAGAGAAACCTGGAAAGATTTATTTGAAAATTTTAAGGAGCTATATGGTAGCTTTAATAGAAAAAAATTCTAAAAAAGGTAAAAGAAACAAGTGTTATTTTAGAACCTTAGTATCCTTAAAAGGATATAAAGGGAATTCAATAAGAAAACCAGAGGTCTTGGAGTGGACTAATTCTGTTCTGAGAGTTTGATCAGGAGAAAGAGAAGGGAAGTTAAAAGGAAGAATACACTTGTGTATATGCAGTGGAATAACCAGAGCCAGCGGAATAACTCAGGTCAAAGTAGAACTGGGAGTTCAGTCATTCTGAGTCTGCAGAGTCTCTCAGAGGGCTAATAGTGACTAAGTCCATTAAGAGTCTACTGAAACTCCCAACCAAAGACAAGCCGACAGACACAAACCTGAGTCAGAAATTTGCAAAACTCAGATCAGGAAGGCAGTGAACAGACGTTGTTCCTATCACACCTTTGGGAGTACTGAAAGCTTGCAGGCCTCTATCCTGAGTTGTGAAAGCAGGAGGATATAAGAGGACATAAGCTCTGACCAGACATCCCCCCAGAAGTGCTCAGAGCCCATCACTAACATGTAGTCCAAGGTCAAGAAGTAGACTGGAAGAAGGCACAGACAAAAACAACAAATAAATCTTGCCATAAAGAGCTATTATGGCAATAGGGAAGCTTGTAACACAATCAGAGAAGACAATGGCTTGAAAACATCTACAAGCAGAGCCTTAAAATAAAATGCAACTTGAATACAAGTCCAACAAGAATTCCTGGCAGGTTAAAGCAAGAGTTTTTAAAAGAGCATAAAAATTATTTTTAAAGCCAAATGAGAATAATAGAGGAAGAAATAGGTAAAGAAAAGAAAACCAGGAAAATATGAAAAAAGAATTAACAGCTTGAAAAAAAGAGGTACAAAACCTTACTGAAGAAAAGAATTAAAAATTAGTATTGGTCAAATCAATCAACATTTATTCAGTGCTTACTATGTTCCAAGCACTATGCTAAGAACTGGAAATACAAAAAGAGTAGAAGCTAATGACTCTACAATACAACAAGAAATAATAAAAACAAAGTTAAAAGCCTGGAAAAAATAGAAGAAAATGTGAAATAGGAAAAACAACTGACCTGGAAAACAGATCAAAGAGAAACAATTTTTTTTTAAATTAAAAAAAATTTGCAAGGCAATCAGGGTTAAGTGACTTGCCCAGGTTCACACAGCTAGTGTGTATCATGTGTCTGAGGCCAGATTTGAACTCAGGTCCTCCTGACTCTAGGGCTGGTGCACTATCTACTGCACCACCTAGCTGCCCCATGAGAAACAATTTAAGAATCATTGGAAGCCATGAACAATAACAACAAAAAGAGCCTAGACATCATATTTCAAGACATTATAAAAGAAAACTGCCCAGATGTCTTTTAACCAGAGGACAAAGTAGGAATTGAAAGAATCCACCAGTCACCTCTTAAGAGAAACCCCCAAATGAGATGGATACTCCCAGTCTTTTGGGGACCTCCTAGAACTCTGAGGGGGAGATATAGCCAGTCAAGCTCTGAAAGAGTCAGTCTGGAACTATTGGTTCAACAAGTCATGCAATTCTTCCAGTTCTTCCAGTTAGGACTTCTGGCAGAAGAAGGCAGTTTCAGGGCCTGAGAAATGAACAGAACTACTACTTGCACAGCAATCTTGACCAAAGATGCTAGCCTAGCTGGGAGCCAGACTGAGGCATCAATTCCTGATGGGCAAGTTCCATGCCATGACTAATATCACCCAAGATCACTGAAGACCAGTAGCTTCTATGCATTCATTCTGCAGCTGATGAGCTGGAGGAAACATCATTTCCCCCACTTTCCATTAATCTGTGAGCTTAAGAAAGTGGAGGGAGGACCCTCCTCCTTTCCTTTAAGATTTGCAGGTATGCTAACTTAGGAACTATTTCCATCTTCACTAGAGAGCTGGAAGAGTACAGGTATGTCAGGATAACTTTATGTTGCCATTTATATTTAATTTTGTTATTAAAAATTGTAATATTCACAATATGCTAAGTATCTGTATCTATGTCTGCCAAGGGGAGAGCTTGAGAGAGTGGAATGTTCTTAAGGGTTGGTGGCAACAAACTTAGATATAAATAATAGCTTCTATTTTTAAATAATTGAGCAATGATCTAGCTCCTAGGCTAGACTGGAACCTGGGAGATGGGGAAAATGCCACTTGAGGCAAGATGCTGCAAGCAGTCAGCTCTGCTCAAAAGAGAAGAGACAAAGAGCATGCCTGGCAGACCTAGAAGAACTGATTGAGTAGAGTGCCACCTAGAGTCTAATTCAGATATGACATGCAGAGTTAATTTAAAACTCTTGGCTGGATTTTTACTATGAAACCACACATTCCAGGAGTCAATTCCAAGTGAATACCATATTGCAAGTATTTGCCTTTCCCCGTGTGCTTCTATTATGTACAGAGTAGTAATAGAGTCATTCTCATATTCATTATTTCCTACAGCAAGCTAAAGTTCCATTACATTTACACGCTATAATGTGTTTATCCTTTCTCCAACGGACAGGCACTCAATTTGTCTCAAGTTTTTTTCTACTACAAAAAGCACTGATATGATTATTTATGGGATCACTATATTTTAGAGCTCACAGAGACTTTAGAAACCAGCAAGTTTAACCACATAATTTTACAGATGAGGAAATGGAGACTGAGTATAAGTAACTTGCCCAGGGTAGCATGGCTAGTGTCTGAGTCAGGATCTGGACTCAGGTCTTCTTCATGATTTCAAGTCCAGGTCCCCATCCACTACCTAATGTGGGCTCCCAGTTATATATGAAACCTTCCCTTTTTTATCAGTAACTTCTTTGGGGTATGTGCCCAGTAGTGGGTTAACTGGATCAAACAGTATGTACAGTTTAGTAACTTTTCTTGTATAATTCCAAATTGTTTTCGAGAATGGCCGAAGCAATTCACAGCTCTATCAGCAGTGTATTAGTATGTCTGCTTCCTTCATTCCTCCAATATGTGATTTTTATCATCTTTACCTTAAAGACAGTAAATGACTTACTTGCTAAACAAAGAGCTTTGACAGCCAATAGTAACATGGGTTTAGCATACAAATTCATTTGTGAAATCTTATGGAGATAGGTGATAGAAGATCATGAGAAATACTGCTTCAGAAAACAAAAAGAAGAAGAGGAAAAACTAGTTTGAAAAAATTTTATTGAAAGTCCCATTAAATAAAGTCATTCTGAGGGCAATTAAGGATAAAACTGGAAGGACATCAAACAAAAGGAAGATAGAAAAAAACCCCACAAAGACTTTCATAACAAACTCTTTTCACACAGAACCACTGTACTTGGACTCTGAATTCCCAGTACTAGATGTGCTTACTGATGATGTAGAAATGGCAATAAAGAAAACAAAGATAGAGCAACTGTACATATGGGACATTCATGCTGAAAGTAACACAATTGTGAAGGCATTTAAAGAATACATTCATAAGGTATCTGAAAACTATTAAAACCATGGAGAAAAAAAAACCCCTGGATCTTATTAGTAGCAAAAAAGGCAATCAAGAGAGCATCTACACCTACCAATCTACATGTCTTCTTTCTCTACTGTACAAAATTATATCACAATTTTATTATAATTATTTTATTTTCATTTATTTTCATTATTTTTATTTCTATCTTATTTATTTACATTTATTACAGTTATTTTATTTTAATTTATTTTTATTCTTTTTTATTTCTGTTTTATTTGTTTATATTTATTTTATTACAATTTTATATCACACATATTTACACATGTTTGAGGGCAGGCCTACCTAATGAGTACCTTAGTAAGGAACAGGCAGGCTTTTGCCAGTAATGTTCCACAGGAGAACACATCTTTACCGTCAAACAAGTAACTGAAAGATATACAAAATGCAAGATTCTACTATGTTTATTTTTTTGTTGATAATAAATAAACATTTAATTCAGTAGAGGGTAATGTTGCTTTAAAGACTTTCTTCTATTTTTTTATTTTTAGACAATTGGGGTTAAGTGACTTGCCCAGGGTCACACAGCTAAGTAAATGTCAAGTGTTTGGTCTGAGGTCGGATCTGAACTCAGGTCCTCCTGACTTCAGGACCGGTGCCCTATCCACTGTGCCACCTAGCTGCCCCAAAAGGCTTTCTTCTAATCAGGTATCTTTCATGCGGGTACACTGCAATTATGCAGGATTCCTTGAAAAATATGACATTATTTGCAAATGCTCTGATCATAAATAAAAATAAAAGGTAAAAGGGAAATGTGTGCCCACCGAAAGTGTTTGTCAATGTCATTCAGGAGATCCAGTGAGGTCTTTCAGATGCTCCTGTTTGCGGATGGTATTATGCTAGTTGTAGACAAGATACATAACCATCAAATAGTTTGTAAGGGTGGCTCAGTGGAAAGACTAATAGATTTGGAGACAAAAGACCTCGGTTTGAATCTTGGCTCTGCTACTTACTATAACCTCAGGTAAGTCACTTACTCTTGTGGGCCTCAGTTTTCTCAACTATAAAATGAACAGGTTAGACTAGATAACCTCCAAAGTCCCTTATAACTCTAAATCTATGATTGTATGATCCACATAGGAAAAACCAAAGTGGATAAAGAACGTCTATTGTCCAAATCATGACATGCAGTTGTATAGATAACCTATAAAACTTGTCTACCAGTATATATTTAGAAGCCTTCTGGGCTACCCTTCTCCAACTTATACTCACTGTATGGGTACTCCAGGGGATGATTACCCTAGGTTAAGGTTTTCTTTGGGTCTGCACTCCTAAAACCATAGCTAACAAGCCCCCACCAGTGTGTTTACTTTAACTTTAGTCAGTAAGAGAATACAATTAGCTCAAAGCAAAGATATGTACAGAACTGTCATAATAAGATCAATAGCCACAAAATGTCTCCCACAAACATGCACATCAGTGGAAAGAGTAGACATTTACAGTGGAGAAGCATACATATGTGGAACACATAAGGCCAAGGCACAGATAAGGAGGGGTAATTTACAACTCTGATGCTACAGGGCTATTAATACCACTAATACTGGATGTCTTCAGACAGCTAGTCATGTTGAGGTGAGGTCGAGTCTGATTACATCCTTGCCACATAAAAACTCCATAGAGAGATGAGTGTGGCTAGTTTTATACCTTCACTTTCCCTTGCGGAAATTCCATACCATATTGCTGAGCTAGTATTCTTGAGTCTCTTCCCCTCCTCTCCATAGTTCCCTGTTTTCTCTGTTACAGAGCTGGACAAGTTCAATACCTTTACTCCAATTAAAGGGTTGAGGTGGTAAATATATAGGGTGACTACTGAGCAAGGACAGACATTACTACAATCAAAGATCAAGATGTCAGCTTGTTGGGTTGACTGTGTTGGGTGGAGTGGTGAGGGGTAGGGAAAGAAGTACCATCATGCAGGATTTTGGGGTTTTTTTGTTTTGTTTTATTTTTCAGAAGGTTTTACATTTTGTGCAGATGATGCCTATCTTCTCTTCTTTTGTATGTGATTTTAAGTATTTTGGTGTGTTTCTTGCCGTTTTAGGGTGGTGGAGGCAAGAGTTATGTTGCGATGCAACCTTTCATTCTGCCATCTTACCAGAAGCTCTGAAGCTTAATTTAACAGACAAAACACAAGGACACAAGATGAACTCCAATTATCTAATGAAAACTATCCTCTTATTTCACTCTGCTGATATTCTCTAGTTTCATTTAATTCTTTGACATCAAGGCTTCAATTCTGAGCCTGACTCATGGCTAATCTGTAGCAATTGTCCAACATAAATATATTTCTGGATGAGGTACTAGTCTTCCCTGAACACACCCTACACCCCACGAGTTCACATGGTGGTCAGAAGAAGCAATACAAGGACACTCTCAAGGTACCCCTTAAGAACTTTGGAATAGATTGTGTGGGGGGCAGCTAGGTGGCACAGTGGATAGAGCACCGGCCCTGGATTCAGGAGGACCTGAGTTCAAATCTGGCCTCAGACACATAACACTTACTAGCTGTGTGACCTTGGGTAAGTCACTTAACCCCATTGCCTAGCCAAAAAAAAAAATTGCGTGGCATGGGAGACACTGGCACATGGGAGACCACATAGCATGGTATGCCCACATCAGAGAAGGTACTGTGCACTATAAGCAAAGTAGAATTGAAGTAGCTCAAAAGAAACATGAGATGTGCAAATTTAGAGAATCCACCCTGAATGTTCACATGGACTATCTGTGCCTGACCTGTGGTAGAACATTCTGAGTTTGTGTTGATCTGAGCAGCTACAGTTAGACACAAGGTAACTTGACTCTAGCATAGTAATGTCATTTTGGTCCTCTTCAAGAAGGAAGGACAACAGGGGCAGCTAGGTGGTGCAGTGGATAGAGTCCTGGAGTCTGGAGGACTTGAGTTCAAATGTGACCTCAGATACTTGATGCTTACTAGCTGTGTGACCCTGGGCAAGTCACTTAACCCCACTGCCTAGCAAAAAAAAACCCAAAAAACACAAAAGAAATTAAAAAATAAAAAAAGAATGAAGGACAACAACCAACCAACCATTTCTGGATGAACTCAAGGGACTGCCTTCACGTTATCTTGTTATCAGATTATCTTATCTGTTATTTTAATTAACTTGTTAACTATCTTAATTTTTAAGATATACATTCTTATCACATGCAAATTTAGATATTTAAGCTTCATTTCTGATGCTTATTTCTTTAGCTTTAATTAAGGCTTTGTTGTTATTGCTAACATCTCTAAGACTACATAAAATAGGAGTAGCAAGAGTAGATAGCCCTGTTTTATATCTGTATTCAGTGGGAATTCTTCAAGTACTTCTCCTTTATATATATTAACTATTAACTCTAAGTATAATAATATACTAGTAGTATCACTGTAGTAGTCAATATATTTGAAAACAATTTTTATTACATTGAGGAAAAATTCTTGTAATTTTTTTTAACACCTTTGGGGGGGTGGTACAGATCTGTGAATTCATCTGCATGAGAAGCTCCAAGTACAAAAACACCCTCTCCTGATATAAGAACAGCAACTTGCCTGTAGCTTATAGTCCTAGAGAATTCCCTGGGGACACTGAGATATTAGGTGATTTGCTCATGGTCACACCACTTCTATGCTTCACAGAAAGTACTTGGACTCAGATCTTCTTGACTCTAAAGCTGGCCCTCCATCGACTCGGAATGAAAAAGAAAGAACAAGCTTGAGTCCAAACGTCTCCTGACATGTTCCCAAGATGAGAACACTCAAACCCTACTTCCTCCCTTTCATTCCAGTGGTTTTCTCTCAGAACACTCCATGAACAATCTTAAGAACCTTCATACAATTCACAATGTCGGTGACCAATGGGATCCTGGGAAAGCATCCTTATCTCCATGGTTACCCTGACATCAGGCCAAATTCTGAAGCAGAATTACAAGAGTTACTTGTTCTCTAAATGTTTTGTAGAATTCCTTTGTGAATCCATCTAGGCCCAGTGCCTGTTTGTAAGCCAAATCTTTAGGGCTTGTCTTATTTCTCCTTCTGAGCTTGGTCTATTTAGGTTATTCATTTCCTATTTTGTATTTTGTATTTTTGTAAATAATTACGGTAGATTTTTTGTCAACATATTTTGTGGGGTTTTTTTTTATAAATAAAACACATCTATTTCTTTTAAATTCTCAAATTTATTAGCATAGAACTCTGTGGAGTAATTTCTGATACTGGAAGCATCATATAGTAAAAAGAGAGCTAGATTTGAAGTCCAAAAAGTTGTGTTAAAATCTTGCCTCTGCTACTACTTACTTACTAGTCTAACCTTGGGCAAATCACTTAAATAAACTCTCTGAGCCTGTTTTCTCATCTGTAAAATGAGGGAAACTAGATGATCTCTAAGGTCCCTTCCGCCTCTAAATCTATGATCTCATGATTTTCTTGATTTCTTTTGCCCCTGTTGTGATCTCCCATCTGATTTCTGCGATGATTTGGTGATTTGATTTTGCTTTCTTCTTTTTGTGATTAGAAGGTCCTATACATAACAAAACGTTTGTATCAGCACTCTTTGTGGAGGCAAAAATCCAGAACTAAAACGTGTGTACATTGATTGGGAGAATGGCTGAACCAGTCGTAGTACAGGACTATACTGTAATGGAATAAAATTGCTCAGTAAGTTAAAAATGAAGTCAAGAAACTTGGAAAGACTTGTATGAGTGAATGCAGAATGAAGTTAATTAGAACCAAGAGAACAACACATACAATCATGTAAAGGAAGATATCACTAGGACATCGTAACTTATACTAGTATAATAACCCATCTTGACTTCGAAGGACTTATGATGTAACATATCTTCATCTGCCCAGTCCAAAAGTGATAGGCTATATAGGTGAGCAATGAATTAGATGCTATCAGATATGGTCAGAGTGCTGGTTTGCTTTGCTTAAATATACTTTGTTGCAAGGGAGGGCTCTAGTCAAGACTGTACTGGTATATCTTTGACAACCAGCTCTTTGGAAAAAAAAAAAGCAAACATATATATGTATGTTTGTATGTGTATATGAAATTTAACATGGCAGTACCCAAACTGCCTTGCTTTTGGGGTCTTCTTCTGAACTTCCTTTTATTCTCTTCTATGTATTTTTTTCAATTATCAAGTATTTATTTTTTCTTCCCTCATTGCCCTTTCCAGTTTTCTTCCCACCATCCCCCTAACACGCACTGGAAAAAAAACCAAAATATTTGTAACAAATAAACAATCAAGCAAAACAAATTCCCATATTGGCCACGTTCCAAAATGTATGTCTCAAGTCCATTAGCTCTCTGCCATGAAGTGAACAGTATTCTTCATTACCGGTCCTCTGGAATCATGGTTGATCATTGCATGGATCAGAGTTCTCAGGTTCTTCAGAATTACTTGTTTTTACGATATTCAGGTTATAGTATATAAATTATTCTCCAGCTTCTGCTCACTCCACTCTGCATTAGTTTATACTCGTCTTCCCAGATCTCTCTAAAACCATCTCTTTCTTCCTTTCCTATAGCACCATAGGATTCTGTAACATTCACATCCCATAATTTGTTCAGCCACTTCCCGACTGATGGGCAGACTTCCGGTTCTTTGCCACCACAAAAAGAGTTACTCTAAATATTTCTGTACACATAAGATCTTCCTCTTTCTTTTTATCTCTTTAGAGTATAGTACTAGTGGTTACATTACTGGGATGGAGGGCTTGCATGTTTTAATAACCTTTGAGTTATGGTTCCAAATTACTTTCCAGAATGCTTAAACCAATCCACAGGACAGCATCCATGTGTTTGTTTTCCTGCAGCCCTTACATTTGGCATTTTCATTTTTTGCAAACTTCACCAGGCTGATAGATATGAGGTGAAATCTCAGAGTTGCTTTAATTTGCATTTCTCTATATTATTAGTTTTTGGAGCACTTATTTTATTCCAGATAGCTTGCATTTCTTCCCTTGAGAACTGTTTGTCTGTATCCTATGAACATTTATTAATTGGAGAATAGCTCTTATAAATTTGAATCAGTTTCTTAGATATCTTATTCTTACATATCCTTAGAAAAATTAGCAAAGATCCTGCGGAGGGTCTCCCCCCTCCTCCCTCAACTGTTTCCCTTCTAATCTGAGCTGCATTGGACTTTTTGGTGTGCAAAACCTTAAAATTCTATGTAAGCAAGATTATTCATTTTATCTCCTGAATCCCTCTTTATCAATCATGAACTCTTCCTCTAACCATAGATCTGAAAGGTAATTTATACCTTGTTCTAATTAGTTTATGATGTGACCTTTTATGTTTAAGTCATGCATTCATTTGGTGTTTACCTTGGTGTACAGCGTGAAGTATTGGTCTAAAAAACCAAATTTCTGTAGACTGCTGTTCAGTTTTCTTAGCAGTTTTTCTCAAATAGTGAGGCCTCACCCCAGTAGCTGGAGATCCCTGAGTTTATCAAACACTAGGCTAGTAGGTTCATTTGTTTCCATAGATTATGTACTACCAACAACCTGTTTTTTAATCAGTACCAAATAGTTTCAATTACTGCTAAACCTTCTTTTCAACCTTCTTTTCATCATTTCCCTTGAGATTCTTTTCGCTCCTCCAGATGACTTTCATTATTTTTTCTACTTCTATAAAGTAATCCTGCGGTAGTTGGATTGGTAAGGCATTGAATAAATAATTTAGGTAGTAGTCATTATTATATTTATTTGCCTCACCCATGAGAAATTAATATTTCTCCAGACATATAGGTCTGTATTTAGTGTTTTGTAGTTGTATCTAGGTAGGAAGATTCTAAGTATTTTACACATTCTATAGTTAAATGGAATTTTTCTTCCTGATGTTTTATTGGTAATACACAGAAATGCCCATAATTTATGTGACCTTATTTAGTAAATGTACTCTTAGCAGCTTTCAATAGGTGTACTTCATCTCTGGCCAGGAATGCGTCAACCCTAGATTGTAATCCGGAAGTTCAGATCCCATTTTCAGACACTACCTTCTTATCTAGCTATTCCTTCCCCAAATTAATTTGTGTTTGTGTGTGTGTGTGTGTTTTGCTTTCAAAGTGCAAAAGTGAGGAAAATACAATCCATTATAGCATTCAGTAACATTCCTATGGTATTAATGATCTTGACTAAGATTTCACAATCACTGGCAATACTTTTTGGGTTCCTTCTGCAATTGACATTGTAGTTACATGAATCATCATCAGAAGTACGTAGTTGTTACCCATTTTGATAAGTCTTGGAAGTACTGTGTTATGTCTTGGATACACGCTCCAGAAGGACAAAGGGCATCTCTATTATTGTTAACAAATCAGCAAATCTCTCAGTATCACTGGGCAGAGAATCACCAATTAATATTTCTCTTTTTTTTTGTGCCTTATTGGATGACCTCCCATCTATAGTATTCTTAGAAGAACAATTAGCTTCTTCTTCCTCAAAGAATCTAGCTCTATCTTTAGGAAGAGCCCCAAGTTAAATCTGGTTTTAATCTCTAACTGTCCATAAAGGTTCTCTTTCCTTTTCACCTCTATGCAACACTCCTCTATTCTCTATCTTTCTGACAAGGGTCATGTCCACTTAGAACCCTTTTGATCCTCCCTTTGGGCCTTGCTCCTCTTTCTTTTGGGAGTCCTTCATCATCCCAAACAAGGAATGTGAAGAGGTATCTCTAATTCCTTCACCCATCTTTAGGAAGGAGGTATGAATGGAACACATTTAACTGTAGCAGAAATACAAACATTACCTAACTGCACGCAAGTTACTACACAATTTTCCCTGTCATCCACAATGGTTGAAATTTTTATACTTTCTTGAAATGATCTGCATGCATTTACACCTCAATACTAAATACCTAGTTAAAACTTTTTACAGCCTATTAAAAAGTTAAAACCATTTACTAGTAATTTGCCCTACCAATTGACTATCAATTTACTAATCATCTACTTGTTCTATTTACCTCACTTACCTTGTCAACCTTCTTGAATACATCTCCAATTCTTCTCCTTAATCCTTATTCAAACTTTTTATATCTTCCTTAATTGTTCTTGATCTTGCTTCTCTTATAACCCCAAAGCAAAATTTGGACCAGCTTCTGGCCCAAGAGATTGTTGTTTTTCAATTCTTCTTCGTTTCCCCCAAGGTTTGTCAAATTTCTCCTCCCCATAGTCAACCTTTCACTAGCCTAAACTCCCTCCAAGCCATCTCCATGACTTCTTATTCTGCTCGACTTCAACAGAAGCCAGAAGTACCTACATAACTTCTCTCCTTCCCCTTTTTATTTTTCAGTTTAAAGTCTTTTTTGTTAGATTTGCAATACACCAAAAAAGTACATTCTTACCAGACTTAACTAGGAACACTCTGTCAGCACTCTGTCATTCCTATATTTTAAGGTATGGCTGAAAAACCCAAATCTCATTCTTAGACACCATCTTCTTTTAAAAGTTTTTTAATTAAAAAATGGCTGTCTTTTTTTTATATCACCTCCATTTCCCAATATTTCCCTCCTCCTCTTTCTCCCAAGAAGCAGTACCTTATAACAGGCTCTTGGAAGTCTCTAGTTTTCCAATATGTTTAACCCTCAAAAAGATGAACTTGACTAGGATATAGAAATTAAAAACAATGTGATCAAAGAATGTAACAAACATGGAAGGGTGATTCATATTTATGTGGACAAAATTTTAGGGCAATACACACATATATATATATATGTACACACACACACACACACACACACACACACATATGTTTATATATATAAAAATGAAGTATCCCTCAGTGGCTACAACTGCCATTTGTAAAATGGAGATAATAGGCCCTGAGGATCAAATGAAATCAAAAGAGTTTTGAAAACCTTAAAGTGCTATATAAATATTAATATATTGCTTGGAAGATGGTTTTTCGGCAAAATTATTACAGCTACATATATATACCCCTTTCAATATGCCATGACTTCTTCTTTGATTCTATGTGACAGCACATAACTACTGATTCCCATAGGATGATGTTATTTATGTCACCTTTTTTTTCTTTCTTTTGGAGATGGCACAGCAAAGAGTAAATTGCGCAAGTTCCTTCCTAAAGAGCTCATCCTCCTTAGGGTCAACCAATTCATCCTAGAATAGCCCCAGCCACTGGCAATTGTCTGTTGTGCTTCTAACAAGGTGTCTATGGGCATATCCACAACCTCTATCAAAAGTATGGAGGAAAGTTCTGCATCAAATTGATTAGGGAACTCCCTATCATCTATTATAGTCAGCATCCAAAGATCTTCAACATAGAAGACAACAAAGGGTAGAAGTATAACTCCTTACCTATAAATTCTCTGTATTTCCAGGACCTTAGGCACTAATGGGATTAGTTCCCTTTACCAAAAGGGGAATTTTGGAATGCTGAATATTCAAGATTCAGTCCTGACATGGCTTCTACACAATCGTAGAACTGACAAACCCAATAACATGGTTAAAAGTGCCTTCCTTAAGGGTTCAAGAAGGGCTCAAGTAGGATTTTTCCAAAAATTTTATTTGGTGTCTATTCAATTTTACAACAAAAGGTATATTTAAACATGCACATAGCAATGGCAACTTATCAACTTTCTCTCTCCTTCTCATCCTTAGGATTCACTACATTAACATATCTATACATACTTGTACATATACTATATACTCCTTCAATGGATGTGGTATTTGACCAACACATTTTTTTAAAAATATGGCACTTCAGTTCTGACTTTTTCACATGGAATTACTCCATTTTGCACTTCTCTTCTTTCCATATGTTCTTAGTATTTGTTACATTGCATGGAGAGTCACCTCCATGTTGGTGCACCATGTTCTCCTTGACCCTATCCCCAATCCATCCATTCCTCAACAGCTGAACATTTAGACTATTTCCAGTTCTCCCACTGCTACAAATAATAAAACTTTAAACAAAGTTTTGGTTTTTTTTTTAATGGTGGGGGGGCATTCCCCGTATTAGGATCACTGGGTCACAGACTGTGGCCAAGTTTGTAATTCTTGCTGGACACTGCCAATTTGCACATCAGAAAGAACAATCCATTTGTAATGCCAGCAACACTTTTCTCTCACCATCCCACCATTGGGTTTTCATAATTTTTAATATTTTCCCCAAAACTGGTAGAAATGATGTAGTATTATAGTCGGAAGGAACTTTGGAGAGTATCTAGTCTAACCATATCTAGACAGAGCATGCCCAATTGTGACCATCAAGCCTGAAGACCTCCAGTGCTGGGAAACTACCTCCCAGGATAATCCCTTCTACTACAGGACAATTCTATTGAGTTTTTCCTCATCAAATGCCTCTACACAACTTCAACTCTGGGACCAAAGAACAATCTTCTTAACCCACTGTCCTTCAAATGTTTGAACAAGGATCATAGGTATCTTTAACTTGTAATTGTTGGTGACTTTACTTTTTTTTCAAATATTCACTATGTTGGATTCCTATCTTGCGAATTATTTGTATGTATCTTTTGGCCATTTGCTGATTAGGAACTTGATATTGCACTTATAAATTCATAACATATCCAAGGTTAAAATTTTTCTTAATGTTGCCCTTCTTAGTTCTATGTTACACATGTTTTATTTATATATAGTCAAACCTGATAACTTTATTTCAAGAATTACCAAGAATTTGTCTTCTACATTTAGGACAAGTATGCTTATGTACTTTTCAACTTCTTAAAAAATGAGATTATTAAAAATATAACTCATCAATGTAGCTGGAGCTTATCACTGTATATCATGTGAGATAAGGATCCAAGGTTATTTTCTTTCATATCTATTACTTTCCTCAAAAGCAATTGTTGAATTATTCCTTTCCCTATTAAAATCAGTAAGTTTATATTGTATTAACCTTTGGTGTACATTCTATACCATTTTCTTGCTTGCACAGTACAAGCTTTAATAATTTTGGACTGGTTTTTTTTTTAATGCCTATAAGGGCTCTTCCAGTGAATTCCTCTCCACCTTGCCTCAAACACAACTTCTGGTGGGTGTACTTACTTGCCCTGTTGTTTTCCAAGTAAAGTACACTAACCAGTTCTGCATAAAAATTAGCAGTATTGTTATCAGTATCACATTGTCTTCAAATCAACTGGGTTAGTTGCATCACTCCCCCCCCCCCAAAACAAGGAAGATTCCTGCTATTTTTCAAATCTTCCTTTGTCATTGCTTTATAGTTTCCTACATAAAATTTTCATTTGTTCATCATTGTGACTATCCAAATATTTAATATTTGTCAGTATTCTAAATGGGATCATTGACTCTTCTTTTACTGTTGCCATATAATATGAACAATATTTGTACATTTTACCCTATTACCTATTAATTTGCTCTAATTGGTCATTAATAAAATCCCTTACTTTTCTATGTTCATGATACCAGTGATGTCTTTTCCTTTTCAATGTCTGCCCCTCCAATCTCTCTTTCATATATTTCAATTGCTAGTTTTTCTAGTACTTTGTCGCACAGTGATGTCTAGTAAGCATTTGTTTCCACTTTTTAGTGGGAATGGCTTTTCTATTGAGTAATATATGGATACCGACACAAAAATTTTCAATAAAATAATAGCAGAGAGACCACAGCAATTTATCACAAAGATCATCCACTATGACCAGATAGGACTCATACCAGGAATGCAGGGCTGGTTCAGTATCAGGAAAATTACAAACATAAAGTGATTTTGTCTCATTTCTTACATTTTCAATTGAGAACATCTTTCTAAACTTTGGATAAATCTTACTTCATAAGGGTGAATAATTTGATGTTGAGGTTGGCTTTTGTTTTATTTTGAGATTAAAATCATAGAGATTAAGACCTGAACCTCTGATTTCACCAGTATAGGGAATTCCCTAGTGAAGAAACTTCTCCCAATAGCAGGTTAGCACTTTCACTGTAACTCAGTCTTAGAGAGTTGGCTAAAACACTGAGAAGTTAAATAACCTGCCCAATGTCAAACACCACATTACGTCAAAAGCAGGACTTGAACTCTAGACTTTTTCACTCTGGGGCAGGTCATCCACTATTTCATGCAGCCTGTTAAAAGATCAAAATTACAACTGCCTCAAAAAAAAAAAATTTGAGCAGTGGATACTGACATGTTTAGAAAAAAAAATGTGATTGGTATTATTTGTTCTTTGTTGGTTTAAAAAACTACAAGGTCCTTCTTTGCAAGACAGTGGGCAGAGTTCTATCACAATTCCCAGGTACTTACTCATGAATTGATCCCTTCAACCTTTTTTTGTCTTGCTGGGTCAATCTGGGTATGTTATAATTATGTTAAGTATCTGTCCTTTTTTTCATTTAACTTCTCTGACATTATAGCTATATATAGTATTATCTGATGTTTTAAAGAGTTTTATACTTTTTTTTTCTGTTTCACCTATAAAATGGGGTGGTGAACTTAAGACAGAATTAACAGATTCAGTATTCAAGAGTACACAATAGTGTTTTCTTTACATTGTTAGGTAGGTGACTTCTCTACTTATTTGGTGGGTCAGTTTCGGATGATGAAAGATCCCATAAATATTAGCTCTCTGTTCTTGTGCTGCTGTTACTTTTTCTTCCACGTAGTATATGACTGAGGCATATCTATTCACCATCATTCTACTTTTGTCATTTGTTATGCCTTTCACATATAATATTCTCACCTCTCTCAAAACAGAGTTCAAGTCAGAAAAAATAAATTTGTTACTTTAATGGATAGTCCTGCTTTTTTTATATTACTATCTAGATAATAGATTTTTAGAAAGTGGTATGGTATCATGAAAAGTACACTGGTCTTGGAGTCAGAAGGCATGAGTTCAAGTACTAGCCAGAGCTAGCTATGTAGTCATTACATAAATAACTCCATATGTAAATATATAAACACATCAGAACACTTACTGTGACTCTGGGCGCTCTGAGTTACACTCTCTGGGCTTCAATGTATTCATATGTAAACTGAGGTTGTTGAGAAGGCAGAGCCCTTTAAGTCTTAAAACACGGTGGAAACGAGAGTTATTACTATTATCTGTTCCATTTTTAAGTGATTCATGAAGATATGTTATTGACATTTAATTTTTAACCAGCCCACACAACTTTTACAGAATTTTAGTCTTTTTATATGTATTGTAACTATTACATTTGACATATCTCCTATCCTTTCAAAAATCTATTTCTGTTGAAACTAGAAACGAATTTTTCGGAGGGAGGGCTTTTATAATCACAAGTTTATCTCTTTTACAACTATTCCTTATATCTGTCTAAACCAAACTGTATTATTTATTGTTCTTAACTAGTAGTGTACATTTATATGACCTTAGACCTATCTTCTATTGGAGACTAGGGCTGTGCTTTGGAGTTTGTCCACTTGTTCCTTCTCCATACCCTTTTTGTGTTACTGTTTTAAATTCACAAAACAATTCATTGATATCTCCTTTTTAAAAATAAAACCTTAATGTCAAACATTATATTGCTCATTTGATTTTATTTATCTTAATGTGAACTTGGGTTCCTTAATCTATTCTCTAATCTAATAATTGAACATAAAGAGCTTCTCTGGCCTTAATAGTTAAATGTGTCGATGTTGCCCCAACACATTTCAGAGATCCATGTGAATGAATATGGGCTTCTCACAATGATTTCTATGTGACTTATTAATTACTGAATGTTATTCTACTTCAGAAAAGGATACTTAGTTCTTTGGCACTCGATTTACCCTCAGATCTTACCCTATGTTTTGGTTTCATGAGGTTTGTAGGCTTTTTCTTTCATCTCATATAATAGCTATACAAAATTAGAGGTTGTAACCTAATGAAAACTTTTATATACGGTGTGCCCAAAGTTTTAAAGGTATTGCTAAAGCACTAAAGCTTCATGTTATTACAGCTTTAAACTTAAGACTTTTGAAACATGCTGTATATACTTTTTTTTGTTGCTTGGAGAAATCTCCCTTTATATGAGTTTGAGAATTTCACCTCCATATGCCATGGTGTCCTTTGGTGAGGGTTCTTCCTAAATAAGAGCTAATGAATTCTTTCAACTTCTAAAGCTGGTTTTGTTTTCAGACATGGAAAAATTTTCTCAATTCTCTGAAAACCACCTCAAGGTTAATTTTCTATATCACCCTGCTCCCACATTTGTAGCATAGATGATCCTAAGCCAGGGCCAGTTAGAATCTAGAAACCCTAAAACAACAAGTTCAAAGTCCATTTAACCTTGCTTTAATCTTGGAAATACTTGTTCCAAGTACTAGACCTGGCTTTTACCAACTTTTAATCCTGAATTATCCTTCATATTCTCAATGCCAAATTTGATCCCCTATTATCCTAGTCTTCATTGCTAAAGATACAGAACTACCCAGTAAAATTTCTTGAATTTGTCCTCTTTCTCCTTTTAGGTCTTTTTAAAAATTCTTGTCTTCTTTCCTTTCTTTAAAAACATATATCTGAAAAAAAAAACCAAACCCACATATCTGATCTCTCTTGTCCTTCATCATTTATCAAGTGAGTTCTGTTCCAGTCTTCACAGCATTTCCTCCATCATGCTCTTGGCGCTTTGATATTCTTCCTTTTTAAACTGTGCCCTGACCAACCACTAGCATTTTCTTTTTTTATATTCAAGATGATTTTAAATATTCTGGTTATGTTTGTCTCCAACATTTTCATTTCTCATTGTGGATCTGGTCTAGGCTAGACATCCCACATTACTTTTTGTCTTGCCATCTTCCCTGAAATCTTCAGAAAAATAGAAAATTAATGTCTAATCCCTTTCACTACCCCTATGAGGTAAAAATAGCAGTTCTTTATCCCCATTTACTCCCTGGGAGTCCCTTAATTTAAAAGAAAGCAAAAAAAACCAAGAAATTCTTCACTGCCACTAGGACTCAGGACACTGCATCTTCTTATCCAGTGAGCATGATTACTTTTCCCACGAAACCCTACTCTAAACCCCCAGTAATTGTATTAATAATGCTCCACAATGATCACATACTCATTGCAAGGCCCCAGAACTACACCAAGAACTATCCAAGAGATAAAATCACCATTATGTCTCAACAGGAAAAACAGGCTGCATAGTATCACAGGAAATGTATGAACTGGGGATCAGAAAATCAAGGTTTGAACTCCAGCTCTGCAACTTCTCTGGGTTTTAGTTTCCTAATTTGTAATATCAGGAGGTTGGACTAGACCAGAGGTAGGGAACCCACGGCCTTAAGGCCATTTGTGGCCTTCTAGGTCCTCGGGTGTAGCCTTTTGACTGAGTCTCAAATTTTATAGAACAAATCCTTTTATTAAAGGGATTTGTTTTGTGAATTTTGGATTCAGTCAAAGAGCCGCCCTTGAGGTCACATGTTCTCCACTCCTGGACTCGACAATTTCTAAGGTTCTCACTCTAAATTTTATGTCTGACTCTTAGTCCAAAAGGTGTTTGAGACTCTGTTCCTAGCCTATTTGTAGGTTAGAATATTTCAAGAGAGATATGAAGGACTCACCTTTCCTACTGATTTGCCTTTCACAAGCTTGGGCCAGTCTTCTGAAGCAAGACCTCTTAAAAATTATAGACAACTCTTGTCAGCATAAAAAAATTCCTTCTATGTGGATCCCTAAGAAAATTCAAAGCTCCCATAATAATTTTGCATCATGATACATATGCTTCTAACTCAATTAAATCTATCAAAAAGGTATGAACCTCTTGGGGTAGAAAAACTACAAATGAATTTAGGCACATGATTTCCTTGGTTACAATGGCAGACATTTTGTTACTCCTACCCTCCATAACTAAACCATGGTACAAGTTGGTTGCCCAATGTCCCCTTTAGCCTACATCTTAACCTGGGAATCCATGAACTTGTTTAAAAAAATTTAAAAACTGAATTTCAGTATAACTGCTTTCCTTTGTAATTCTATGTATTTCACTCTGCATTTAAAAACATTATTCTGCGAAGGGATCCACTGGCTTCATCAGTACTAAGAGGGTCCATGACACAAAATGTTAAGAACCCCTACCCCTAGGTCTACTACTTGGATAACAGAGGCTCTTAGTTCTAACAGAATCATTCATGTCAGTTCCCCTGAAATTAGGCTTCAAAGAGATTAAGACATTTAGAATCAGAAAAATAATACCAGCTGAAAATACTAAAAATGAACTAACAGAAGGACTATATGTACCATACTAGCCATAGATTATAAAGGTAAAGATATAATCTTAAGAATGTTAGTGCTTATAACCTTTAGTTCAGAAATTAACCCCAGCACAAAAGAAGCAAACAGATGAAGAAGGACATGCTAGAAATCCAACCATTATACCTGGCTGTATGAAAAAGCAACAGTTAGGAAAATTAGTTTTTTTTAACTTTTTAACTGAAGAAGCATTCACTTCCTGATAATGTTTGAATTCATTTCACAGGTACTGAGAGAACTTTAAGCATTTGGAAGAATTAAAAATAACTGTGCATAGGAACCAAATATAGTCATATTTTTGACTCCTCCCTTCAAGCAAATTAGTAGTTTGAATGCCTTGAAAAATAATCTATTATTTAAATAAATTTTAAATGTGTACATGTGTCCAAAGGTATGAAAATATAGTTTTATATGCAAGGTGAGAGTTTAAAGGACAAGAAAATATTCTGCTGACTGATATATCTGCTACTTATGTGGAATGTGCAGTTATATGAGAAGCGGAATAACTTGGAGATGAATTTGGCTCTAAAACCATTCAAGACTTCATTTGTCTAGAGTTAAAAAGTATGCTTTTGAGATTAAAAAAGGAACTTACATGAAATGTGAACCATGCTAGAGTAAGAAAAGGTATATATATGTATGTGTAAATATATTTTTACTGTTAATCACTGAACTGCTTTCTGGATATAAAATCCAAGCTGGCTTATTTTTATTATTATCATTATCACTTACTTTCACCCAGGGAACCTGCTGTAATTGGCAAGGGGTATACAACATGTACACAAATGTAGAAGGCATAAGCAATATAAGTACACCCCTTGGAAGAACAGCAGGAGATGCAAGTCTTATCTAGCTTTACTTGTCAATCATTAATGTTCCTTCAAGAAATAGGACACTCCCTCTAGCAACCAAAGGAGCACTTCCATTGAAACAAAGGCTTCTGGATCTGTACCAAACAGTGGCCAAACTACTGGCTCTGCAGAATCAAGTCCAAACAAGAAGAATTTTGTTTGGATTTTATTGGAATTAAGCTTTGTAATTTGGAAAGGTATAATGCTGTGGTATGTAATGCATCAAAGGATGTCATATGAAGAATACAAAAAAACCAGAGAACCTGACTCTCACTATAGTAGCCCCCTATTCCACCTTGGTAGAAGAGAACCCCTCTTAAATGAAAATGGGGCACACATTTAAGGATAATGTCAGCCAAGAAGGGGGACTCACATCTAGTTACTGCACTATGCAAAGATCCCCCCTTGGGGAACCAACCTTAAATATGGGCCACTACTTGGACACTCTTCCCTAAAATGAACAAGAACTCAGACAATAACCTGGGAAAAGAAAATAGGGAGCGCATTTGGAGAACTTTCCAGCTCCTACACAATCACCTGGAAGATACAATAGGAAATATATATCAAAAAGAAGACATCAACAAACATAGGGGGACCTCACTCAATCTAAAGACAATACTATCAAAGAAGACAAAGAGATGTATACTCTGGGTCTACACTCATGGTCTGATTAGTCAATTCAAATATCCCCCAACACCCAAATGTTCAACCACAGAATTTAATGGGCAATGCTAAGCAAATTCATGCTACTTGTTTATATTAGTAATTTATCCACAAAAAACGTCACTATGGGTCAGAACTAAGTAAACATATTGAGCTCACTGGATGGCTAGAGCTAGTTCCTTAGGGACTCTGAAACCAAACCCCAACACCAGCATTTCATACTGGCCAGGGAAAACTCATGAGTCTCCTTGGTATACTCAACCATCAACTGAGCACTATAATAAGACTTTAAGTGCTCATCTGGGCTAAATCAGCCCAGTATGTCCTGAGGACATAAGAATAAGCCTTATAAAGTAGAGAGATCCCCCTTGGGATTGATATAGAGAGTAAACCAGACAGATGTAAGGACGACCTTTTCTGAATATCTGGCCTGGTTTATCTGGTGTCATTGATAGGACCCTATAAGCCCTCTGACCCACTTTTGATACATGATATACTAGAAGGTAACCTAGCTCTCCTAGGTTCTCATAAACTTGGTGGGTTCTCATAAACATTACTCCAACAGACATACCCTCCCCAATCCCTCCCATCCCCAAACTATAAAGTTAGCTACATGCCTCTGCTAGACAAGCTAGAATTCTTAGTATTTAAAGATGACAAGCAGCAGGAGAGAAAGCCTCAAGACTCCTCATGTGCTCCATTAGGAGTCAACACAGGAGCTACTGGCGATCTCCTCTCAAATCCAGGAAGAATGGATGACGATAAAGTCTCTCCATCCCTGGCAGGTAGCCCACCAGTTATAAGCTAAAGTAATCAGGCATATTAGGACCATAGACATCAGTGGTCCACAGCACATTAGCTCGGTCAGCTGACAGTAACATCTGGCGTAATTCAGCCTGAACGTGGGCAAACTTCTCCTCATCCAGGAGGATAGCAGCCGGGGGTGGCCATGGCAGAATCTCATAGCAGTCCACAGGAAATGGATACACCACCAGCTGGAGCTCAGGCAGTACCTCTGACCGAAGCAACAGAGTTTTGAGTCCAGAGGTAGAGAGGGGATTGCCATAGAGACCAAGGTAGCGGAGATGCACACAGCGGCACAGGCTTGGCAAGGTGGAAATAAGATGGGTGTCCATGAGCTCACACTCGGTCACATTCAGGAGCTTCAAAGAGGTGGAGACTGCCTTCAGTACAGCCTGAAAGGGGCCCAGGAGGGCACCTGAGAGGTTGTTGCCGCTGAGGTCCAACTTCTTAAGGTGGGTGGCATGTGGGCTTTGGGCCAAATACCTCAAGTCTGTGGGGAGGAGATAGCAGAAGGCCAGTTCCAGGCTTTCCAGGGGACTCGGTAGGGCGCTGCAAAGAGACAAAGACATGGTATTATTTGCCATCAAAACCCAGAGATTTACTCATACCACCAGAGGAACAAGATAGATGACAGTTCTGCTTAACAGCTTTGCCACACTGTTGGAAGCTATGTTGACCACAGGGACACTGAAGGAACAGTGAAGAACACAGGAAAAAAACAGGTTAATAAGGACAAAAAAGTTCTCTTTTTAATGATCATTAATGAACCTTTTACCAGAATAAAGAATTGGCATGGTTTTAAGAAGCTAAGAGTAGGAAGACTTAGATAAGGTTACTTTGATATCAAAACAGATTTCTAGCAACCAGAATGGTTACAAAAATGAATCTCAGAACATTTTCTCATGGAAGCAACCAAGAACTGAGCTGGTGAAATCAGCCTGTGCTATGGAAGTAGGCCACTCACTGACAACAACTGCTATGAGTACAAATAGAAAACAGAAGCAGTATGAGGGGGACTCCCAGGCTCACTTACCTGAGCACCTGACTCAGCCGACCAGAAAGGCAAGAGGAACCCATATTGAGCTCTCTGAGGCGGTTCAACTTATTAAGCTCAGAGATAAATATACGGAAGCTGTCTTCTGCCTCAGATGAGAGCTGCCATAGGTCCACGTAGCTGTACTGCAGCTTTAGGCTCAACAAGCTGGTGAACTTCACAATAGAAGCCATGAGTTCACAAAGGCCAGATAACTCCAGGCTATTGAAGCACAAGTCCACTCGGCGTAAGTGCATGGGATCCAGTAACTCCAACATATCTACAGTGCTATTCAGGGGGAGTTCTTCAGCCCGGAAATCTCGGCAACAAAGGCGCAGAGGGCTAAAAGCACTTGTCTGTAATGTATCCTTTAGAAACCCATAGGAGCTGTGGGTTACCCGGAGATCTACTCGAACCTCTATAGGAGTAGGAGTATAGATGGGTGGTACTGCCTTTCTGCGCTTGGCCCGCCGACGTCTCTGTCTTAAAGATTTGTTCAACTGACCCATGATGCAGGTCTGGATCACAGACACAGTGCGGGACCACATAGTCATGGTTGTGAGGTCTTCCTCATAGCCAGAATCCAGAATTCCTGTCATGTCCAACAACTGCAACTGCAGCTTCCTAAAGAAAAGAGATAATATTTTGAGACCCTATCCTAGAAACCACGACTACATAGTTTACTCTACCCCAAAAGGCAGAGTTCATCCAGTGTGTACTTGATTTACTGTGGTGAAAACATTAATAGGATTGTAATAGTCAGGAAAGAAAGAGTTATGAAGGGAATGGTACAGACATTCCAACAAAATCTCATTAGCTACCTGTGGAAACAAAAAATGATTGGCCTTGTGCTTGAAACCATCACTATTAGGTCTCAGGCTTACTTATTTCCTTAATGTCAATAGGAAGAAAGGAATGTCCTAGGAAGGATCTTGCCATCTACAGAACTAGTGAAATTTTATAAAGGCTTTTGGGTTGAATTCCTGGGTCCTTGGTCAGTGTAAAAGCACTTACGGTAAAGACAATCTCCTAGATCAACATTCACATGCTGAATGGCTCAATCTGAATGGGTTCAAGGAGTACATATATTCTCACTGCTATTTTAAGGCTGTACAATCTCCTGGCTCTGCCTGTTAAAGTGAGGTGTTTCAGTGTCCTAGAAAAGACTGAAAATATTATCTGGTTTTCCCTTATTTGATTAACTAGTGACTCCATTCCCTGGCTTTTATTTTCCATATATTTATCAAACATTAATCTTCTGTATACATTGGGCTGTATTTCTAGGAGCCCTCTTTGACCAGGTATTAGTTTTCCTGACACTTAAGGTCTACTTTGATGCCTCATTATGATGTGGTACCAGCCCTGACTGCTGAATAAGAAGAATATAAATACAGTCGAATAAACAGATTTTATGTTTGTTTTCCAAGGACCAGCCTGGCTAAGTTTGGAAATGGCTACAGCTTTTTTTCATGGAAGCAAAGAAATGGAAACTGAGAGTTCCCATTAATAGGAGGATGGCTAAAAAAATTATGGTGTATGTATGTGATGGCAAGCTACTGTTGTGTAAGAAATTATGAAGGGGACTGTTTTAGAAAAACCTGGAAAGACTTGTATGAACAGATGCAAAATCAAGTGAGCAGAACCAGAACAATTTATCTAATATAACAGCATTGTAAAGAAACTCTGATCAACACAGTGGAACCAACCACAGTTCCAGATGGCTCATGATGAAACATGCTACCCACCTCTAGATAGAGAAGTGACAGACTTAAAGTGCAAATTGAATTATACTGATTTTTTGGATATGGCTAAAATGTGGGAATATTTTTAAAGAGTTTTGTTTTTCTTGCTTTCTCAATGGATAGAGGAGAAGGGGGTGAGAAGGAATTCAGAATTAAATACAAAATAAAATTGGTAAAAAGGTGACTACTAGATTTTTTTTTGGCTAAAATTCACCAAAAAACTGCTTAATAAGACAGCAAGGAGCTGTCTTGTGATCCTCATCACAAATTGAGAGAGATAAGGAGGACATACAATGATGAAATCAAGAATTCTTAAAGCATTTTACAAGATAAACATTAGGTAGTTTTGATGTTAACTGCCTTATAATAGGTTCACTTCTATCATCTTCTCCCACATCCAAGCTAAATATTCTTGCCTTCTTATTTTTTCATATAAACTGACACTGATATTTTGACTAGCACTGAATTAAATTTATAAATTAACTTCAGAACTATGTTGATCTTATTCAAATGTAAATCATGACTGTCTCTCTAATTTTCTATGGTTTTTATTTCTGTCAATAGCATTTTATATCTATCTTTATAAGAGATCAAATGAGTGTCTAGGCCAATTAATTCCTAAATATCTGATAACTTCTTGTTAGAAACAAAATGTCTTTTTTATGCATCCTTGGTCTTTTTTGGTAATAACCTAAGAACAGAAATAATTCCTGTAGTCAAATCAATTTGTTTTCTTGTTGAAATCTTTGGATTTTCTATAATAATAACAGTTAATATTTATATAGTCCTTACTATGTGCCAGGCATTGTGCTAAGTACTTTGCAATTATTATCTCATTTGATTCACACAATAATTCTGGGAGGTAGGTGCTATTATCATCCTCATTTTATACATGAAGAAACTGAGGCAAGCAGAGATTAAATAACCTTCCCAGGGTCACACAGCTGGTAAATATCTGAGGCTATATCTGAACTCAGGTCTGCCTGACTCCAGATCTGGCATTTCATACAATGCACAACCTAGCTACCAACAATCATGTCATCTACAAAAAATATTTTGACCTTAATTTCCAATATTAAGTTCTTTATTTTTTTCCTTTTAGAACTGTTAGCATTTTTACTATTTTATATTCTGTTAGATCTGTGACTTCACAGAACTGAGAGTTCAAAGAATCTCTGGCATCAATCCAGTCCAAATTATACACAAAAAGAACCCCCACTATACTATACCTAAAGACCTCCAATGAGGGGGTGAAGGGGAATCCCAATACATCTCAAGGTAGTCCATTTCACTTTCAGACAACTCTGATTGTTACTTTTCCCAATATCAAGTCTAAATTTGCTTCTCTGCAACTTTTACCCATTCTGTCAAATGATGACAAATAGGTCTAATCTATCTTCCACATGACAGCCCTTCAAATATTAGAAGACAGTTGTCATGTCCCCAGTAAGTTTTCTTTTAACCAAACTCAACATGTTTGGTCAACTGGTCAACACCACCAGTTCAGTTCCTTCAACTGCTCCTCATATGACAAGGCCCCAAGGTCCTCTTACCATCTTCATTGCCTCCCAGCTTATCCATGTCTCCCCTAAACTTTGGTGCTAAGAACTGAGCCCAATACTCCAGATATGGTCTGATTAGGGAAGAGTACAGAAGGACTATAATCTAATTCCTAGAAATGATGCTCTCAATAAAGGTTGAGATTACATTAACTTTTTTGGCTGACATATCACATTCTTGACTCATGTTGGGCTTACAATTCACTAAAACTCCTAGATCTTTTTCAGACAAAATGGGATCTAACCATCACTCTGATATCTCGCACTTATGAAGGTGATATTTTTTGAACCCAAGTATAAGGCTTTATACATTTATCCCTACTGAATTATATCTTATTAAATTCAGCCCAATGATCTAACCAAGAAAGGTCTTTTTGGATCCTGACTTTGCCATCCAATGTTAACTATCCCTCTGAGCTTGGTACCATTTGCAAATTTTGCAAAAATGCTACATATGCCTTTATTTAAGTCATTAATAAAAATGTTCAACAATACTAAACCAAGCACAGATCCCTAGGGCTTTCTACTGGCCATCTTGACATTAAAACATTAATGACTAATTTTTATAGTCTGCTAGTCTATCTAGTCTGCATTCTAGCTTCTTTATAAGAACAACATGAGCAATATTATCAAATATTTTGCTAAAATCTACGTAAACTACATCTACAACATTCACCTAATCTATTGGGTAAGTAACCCTAAGTTGCTCTGGCATGTCTTAACCTCTTCTTTCTACTCACATAGCCACAATTTGAATATAGGCCTTAATCACCTCTCACCTATATTACTGTAATAGCCTTCTAATTGGTGTCCCTGCATCATTTCTACCCATGTATCCTCCTCTCAGTGGCCAGTCATTTTCCTCAAGTGCATATCTGACTATGTCAGCTCCCTACTTGATAAATTCCAATGGCTCCAGTGGAAGTATTAACTTCCATGATCAAATATAGAATTCTCTTTGGCATTTAAAGCTCTTCACAAACTAGCCCCTTCACACCTTTCCAGTCTTATACTTTACAATCCTCCACACACTATACCATCAAGCTACACACTAAACTACCTGTTGCTCCTCACACATGGCACCACATGACCAGACTCTGTAAATGCCTAGAATATTCTTCTTCCTCACTACTAAGCACCTCCTTACAAGTACAGATATTGTACTCCATCAGTACAGATCACAAATTTTTTAAAAATCATTTAAACTAACAGTCATTTATTTTCTCTCCTTCCCATTCCCTAGTGGGAAAAAAAGAAAACTCCTATAACAAACATACACACTCAAGCAAAACAAATTCCCATACTGGCCATGTCAAAAAATACGTGTCTTATTCTGTGAGATACAGAGTCCATCACTTCTATGTCAAGAGGTGGGTAGCATGATTCATCATTGGCCTAATCGTAACCTTTCCACAAATTCTCCCTTTGCATTATTCTTATCCATGTCTTTCCATAAGTTTTCTATTAGAGGCCTTTCTCTGATTCTTTTAATAGTACTAACTCTAATTCTACCTCTGACTCTCTCCATTCTCACAAATTCCAGAAGAGACCTCAGAGTGCAAAGTCTTATCTAAGCAGGAATCTGCTACAAAATCCTAACAAGTGTCTTCTGTTTGAATGCCACCAGTGAAGCTAAACCTCCCCCCATTATATTTTTGGATGGCTCTAACTGTTGGGAATTTTTTTTCCCTTTATGGAATTTTTCTATTTTTCATTCTCAGAAACTGCTGGGGGACATGAGCTACAATTGTTTTCACGACATTTGTTACAATGACTAATGGCTAGAGTGCAGGGGAAAGAGGAGCAGGCCTAGGCAATAACAAATCTGGATTCAAAGATTTAGAGACTAACACCTTGATGGCCTGAGAGAAGCTGTCAGGACAATTTTCCCATTCCCTCCCTAACCTTGATGAAGAGGCCTTGGAAAAACATGATCAGAGTTTCTCTGATAAAGGCTTCATTCCCCAAAAATATAGGGAATGGAGTAAAGTTTATAAAAATAAGAGCCATTCCTCAATTGATAAACGGTCAAAGAATATAAACAGGCAGTTTTCAGAAGAAATCAAACTTATCAATAGTCAAATGAAACAATGTTCTAAATCACTAATGATTAGAAAAATGCAAATTAAGGCAACTCTAAGGTACCACCTCACACCTACCACATTGGCTAAAATGACAAGTTCTGGAAGTGATGTGGAAAAATAGGGACACTAATTCACTGTTGCTGGAATGAACTGGTACGACCATCCTGGAGAATAATTTGGAACTATGCCGAAAGGCAAACTGTGTATATCCTTTGACCCAACAATACCATTACTAGGTTTGTAACCCAAAGAGATCAAAAGAAAAGGAAAAGACATATATGTACAAAAATATAGCAGCTCTTTTCAAGGTGGCAAAGAATTAGAAATTGAGGGGATGCCCTTCAATTGGAGAATGGCTTGGCTGTAGGAAATGACAAAGGGGATGGTTTCAGGAAAACCTGGAAAGATTTATATGAACTGATGCAAAGTGAAGTGAACAGAACCAGGAGAACAATAATCAAATGTGAAAGACTTAGCTATTCTGATAATAAAATGATCCATGAAAATTCCGAAGGACTCATGTTGAACAAGCTTATCCACCTCCACAGAGAGAGAAAACCGATGCAATCTGAGTGCAAATTGAAGCTTTTTATCCCCTCCACTTAATTTATCTTGTTTTTGGAACCTCCCCCCCAAAAAAAAGAATCTTAAAAAACTAAATAAAATATCATGTGCAGTATTTAATAAAAAAAGATGGAAAAAAAAGTTCTGTAGGGCTGTATTCCAATGATACCATACAAATGGGAAAGGGACCCACATGTACAAAAATATTTATAGCAGCTCTTTTTGTGGTAGCAAAGAATTGGAAATTGAGGGGCAGCTAGGTGGTACAGTGCATAGAGCACTGGACCTGAAGTCAGGAGGACCGGAGATCAAATCCGGCCTCAGACACATAACACTCCCTAGCTGTGTGACTCTGGACAAGTCACTTGATCCCAATTGCCCCACAAAAAAAAAAAAAAATTGGAAATTGAGAGGATGCCCATCAATTGAGGAATGGCTGAACAAGTTGTGGTATATGAATGTAATGGAATACTACTGTGCTATAAGAAATGAGGAGCAGGTGGACTTCAGAAAAACCTGGAAAGACTTGTATGGACTGATGCCTGGTGGAGTGAGGAGAACCAAGAGAATGTCGTACACAATAACAGCCACGTTGTGTGATGACTAATACTGATAGACTTAGCCCTTCTCAGAAATGCAAGGATCTAAGACAGCTCCAAAGGTCTCATGATGGAAAATCCTGTCCACATCCAAAGAAAGAGATATGGAGTCCGAATGCAGATCAAAGCATACTATGTGCTATTTTTTTCTTCTGTTTTGTTTTGTTTTCTCTTTCTTGTGGTTCCTCCTATTGGTTCTAGTTCTTTCTTACAACATCACTAATGTGAAAATGTGTTTAATAACAGGAATGTTTATGTATGGCCTATATCAGATTGTTCGCCATCTTGGGGAGGGAGGTGAGAAGAGGGAGGTGAGGAGGAAGGGGGAGAAAAATTTAAAACCCAAAAGCATATGGAAGTGATTGTTCATAAATCAAAATAAATTCATTAAAAAAAAAGTTCTCATTGTATGACAACAGCAACAACATGACAAGAATGAAAACAGTATTTATAGAGTGCTTTAAGGTTTGCAAAGTGTTTTACAAACATCCATTTTATCACAACCCTGGAAAGCAGGTAGTATTATTACCCCATTTTTCAGATAACGAAACAGAGGCAGATAAAGGTTAAGTAACTTGCCCAAGTTCACACAGCTAAGACATATCTGAGTCAAGATTTGAACCCAGGTCTTCCTAACTCCAAGTCTGGAATTCTAACCATAGTACCACATGGCTGCTGAGGAATAAGGGGAAGTTGGCCACAAGAATGAGGAAAGCAGATCTCAAATTTATTACAGTAAATTTAATTTATTTAACAAATATTTATTAAATGAACTATTAATAGGTACTGGGGAAACAAATCTAAAAATAATAAAAATGTACCATCAAAGAATTTACACCATAGGGGAGAGAGGGTAATTAAAAGGGGAGCTGTGTGTAGATGATATATACATATAAGTCTTACACAATTTGGCCATGATAAAGGCAAAGAAAAATCCAAAGTACTTTAGGAAAATCTGACGGAGAGAACACTTTCAGCTGGATAAATCAGGAAAGGGTGGATAGAGGAGGTGGCACCTGGGCTAAACCTTGAAAGTAGTTAAGGATTCTGAAGTAACATGGAGTTTTCACGCAAATCCATGGAGGCAAGAAACAGCATGTGAAATCTGCAAAGTAGCCATTAGGATAGTTTGACTGGAACTTGGAGTGAACAGTGTAAAATAAAGCTGGAAACATAGATTAGAGCTGCATCACATACGGCCTTAAAGGTAAGGAGTTTGATTCAACTCCACAAACTATAAGACTATAATGCAAGTCTGTAGAAAGTGGAGAGGGGTGTGGTCTGTGGACAAGGGGCTTTTGGCAATAAGAAAGTGGGATGGTATGATAGCTGTGTGTCATAACAGAAAAGCAGAGCTTAGAAAGGAACTGCAAACTATTTTGGCATCTACTTTGGATTTAGTTTCTACATCTGTTTTTATGGGCTAGCCAGAATGAGCAGAGGAGGAATTTTGACATTAGTCATGGCTATGATTGGCCTGAGGATGACCAACAAAGTCTTAAACTCACTACTCAAGTCTGGTACTCTGTCTCTGCTTTAATGACTATAATGGTTTGGGCTACTGTGTTGATCAGCTGTAGTTCACAGGTTTCGATAATAATCTGTTTGCATATACCCTTTGTAAACACTGTTAGGCAAGATAACCAAGTACTCTGAAATTATGTTTTATATAGCCTATGACTGCACAGAAAAGTAACTCTGCCATTTAATTTGCTTCTTTGAAGAAAGTCTATGAGCCCTTCTTCCCTTTATCTCCAAATTTTTATATCTTGATTTCATTTACAGAAAACCTGTCAATATGGATATGGATCAGTTCCTGCATTTACTCAGCTCATCAGTCTTGACACAAAGATGATAGGTAGGGGGTGCCAATAAATGTTTGTGGGTATTTTCTAAAAACTGTGGGATCCTTAGCACATCCTGCCCTTTTTTGACACTGCCACCATTATGAAGTAGGAGGAGATCTTGCAGTCTTAAAGGCCATCGTGCATTTTTATGCTATTCCCCCTTCCCCCCAAAATGTAAACTCTTTGAATGAGGGGCTGTTTTTGTATCTTCTGTGCCTACCACAGTGCCTAATACATAGTAGGTGCTTAATAAATGCCTGATAAAATAAAATTTTAAAAAGTACTATCTGATATAAAGTTTTCTTTATCGAAGATATTTCTAAAAGCATTTTTTGTAATTGTGAAAAGCTGATAATCACACTACCATCCAATAATTGGGTAATAGCTGATCAAACTCTGGTAAATCAAAGAACTGGATAATATAATAAGGACTATAAAGAAAAATAAAAAGATACGAAAATATGCAAAGTGAAGAAAGCAAAGTTGGAAGATCAATATGTATAACGACAAAAACTACAGCAAAGAAAAATATATGCACAAATATAGGATAAAATGGACAAAGACAATGGAAGGAGACAGGAAAAGTAATTGCTAAATTGTTTAGTTGGAATTTTAAAGTTTGGTTATTTTATTAAAGTTAAGTTCTTAAATAAGTTACTCATTTTAAAAAGAAAAAACTCTAAGTGGCTTCTGCCATTCATGTTTCATGTGATTTTTTTTGCTGGGCATCCTATACATCAACTTCCCCAGGCCCAAGTTACCTGCGAGGGGGTGGCTCCCTTAGTCGTGCAGAGAGCCCCAAGATCACAGCCTGTACACTCTCCTTTGTTGGCCTTTCCTGTAGTGGAATCCGGCGGCAATCTGAATTCTCACGCAGTAGCTGCTGGAAGCTAAGGAGAGGGAAAGGCCACATCTGTACCAGCTTCTGCAGCACCAATGTTTTTCTGTCTAAGAAGGCTGCCTTGAATAGGACTGCATATAGCTCCTGCGGCAGGAATGCCAGGGCCTGGCATGCAAAGACCTGGTCCTGGATCACCTGACGGGCACACAGGAACACAAGGGAATGCATGGCTGCAAGCAATGTACACTGGATGCCCAGGAGACACAGATGGGGAAGCACCTGCCAAGAGAAAAGACATTCAACACTTAAAATCAGTCTTACAGGCCTACAAGGTCCAGGTCACCATAACATCCACCTAACTGGGCCACATACAGCTGCCATTCTATAATCCTTGAACAACCAAAACCAATACAGAAATCAATAAAGCTAATGCAGCCTTTGGAGACATAAATACTAGTAGCCAGGACCTGGAGAGTGGTAGCCTTAGGTGGTTCACTCTGGAATGGTGTTTAGGTCTGAATATGTCATTTTAGGAAAGCCACTGGCAACCAACCTCAAGACACATTCAGGAGAGGGGAACTAGGATGGTATAGGAAATCTGAAACCATGCCGTATAAGGGGTTGTTGAAAGAAACAGGGATGTTTAGCCCGACACAAATTATGGGAGAATGACTTCTACGGGTTGCCAAAGGCATGGGCAAGGGCTCAGAAGAGAGGTCAGGGCTTGGGACATGGAATGCATCCAAGAAGATATGGTAGATGAAACCACAAGAGGAGATGAACTCACCAAGAGGGATGAATATAGAGAAATACATTAAAGAAAGCCAAAAACAGTTCTAGGTTTGGGTCTTAGCTCAATATATATAGAGGCTCGATGGCCCAAGTATTCTGAGAAGGAACTATGACCATGGGTTTATATTGACCTGAGTTTGTGTAGAAAACCAGCACTCATTAACATGAGATACCTAAGTGCCTAACATAAAGCAAGCACTTAATAAATGCTAGTTGAATTAAATTGAACAGTGATCTTCCAGGAGGCAAGTCCCTTCAGAACAAGAAAATAAAGATCAGAAAGGTACTTAGAGAATATATGGAATCAGAGCTAGAAAATCAGTGTCAACAATAAGCCTGATCAAGTGCACCGGGAATGCCTGTTGTCTGATCTGTGGAAGAGCTGGACTGTACACTCAGAGACAATAACAATCCTAGCAGTTTTCTTGCCATTAGAGGCACCATGTCAAGAAGAATAAAGTCAGAGGGGCAGCTAGGTGGTGCAGTGGATAGAGCACTGGCCCTGAAGTCAGGAAGACTTGAGTTCAAATCCGGCCTTGACACTTACTAGCCGTGTGACCCTGGGCAAGTCACTTAACCCCATTGCCTAGCCAAAAAAAAAAAGAAGAAGAAGAAAGTCAGTTACATGACATTTGTTTTGAAACGTTCTGAGACAACTGAAGTAGTAGGGAATAATTTGAGAATAACTCAATTTTGTATTTGTTCATTTTTGACTTTGTCATCATCACTGAGAATGCACAAAACAGAATCACTTTACAATAAATCACAACCTGCAACCCTTCCAATACCCTTTTCTACAAGAAAACTTCAGGTTTTTTTCAAGGTAGTGTCTCCAAGTTCTGGAACTGCAGTCCACTGAGGGTGCCTTCTGGCTTGTAGCGATCAACTTCGCCAGCCGTAGTAAGACACAGGCCATGGATACCACCGTTATTTATTGCAGCACATCTTTCTTTTTTAGTCATTTAACATGTATAAAACTATGCTACTGTTTTTACTTGGTTTATCTTTTTTCATGTATCACTGACGAAGTTTTTGAATGTTGTACCCCAACCCCATGTTTCCCATAAGACCTATGGTTTTAACGGCTTGATTTCATATAGCACAGTGATCTTTAGAAACACTTATTTTGTGTTATTGCAACTAGGTGGTGCAGTGGATAGAAAGTGCTAGGCCTGAAGTCAGGAAGGCCCATCCTCCTAAATTCAAATCTGGCCTCAGGTATTTAATGCAGTTGTGTGATCCTAGGCAAGTCACTTAACCCTATCTGCCTCAGTTCCACAGCCATAAAATGAGCTGGAGAAGAAAATGGCAAATCACTCCAGGATCTCTGCCAAGAAAACCCCAAGTAGGGTCACAAAGAGTCAGACACAACTGAAATGACAGATCAACAAATGTCACGGTAGAGCAAAATTGACTGTTGCACTGTCCTTAGAGCCCTTGTGATTATACTCACATTTACTTACACCCTCTTCCGTGTCTCATTCATTATGCACTATCTTTCTTCCCAGTCTCAAATCATCTCTGACAACTGCCCCAACTTTTCCCCCAAAATTCTGTAGAGTCAGCACTGGCAGATATTTTAGAAATCCTCCAGTCTTGATGTTCTTAACAGCTTTGTGTCATGGACCCCTTTGGCATCTGGTGACACCTATGGACTACTTATCAGAATAATGTTTTTAAGTGAAGGAAATACTAAATTTCAATCAGAGGTTAGTGAAAATAAACGTAAAAAATTTCCCCAAGTTCATGAACTCCCTAAAAATCGATCCATAGATGAGATTCCAGACTAAGAACCCCTACTCTCTTCTAACTCTCTCATTTAATACAAGGTAAATTAGTCCTGGAAGGTGTTTTGCCCAAGGTCATATCGAATTAGTGGTAGAGTAGGGATTAGCTCCCAGCTCAACATAAAACAAGCATTTTCCTAGGTGACTAGGAGGTAGTTAGGAAGTCCAAGCACTCCAAGGGTTTAGAAAGCAAAGGAGCAATGGTGCTACTACCACCATCAGCTAAGTGGCAGAAAAACTGCTCAAGCTGCCATTTGGGCTCAGAAACAAGAGCTATTGGAAAGGAAGGAAGAAAGGAGGAAAAAGGGAAGCCACATCCTTACTTCTGTCGTCATATACGCCAAGTAAGCTCATATAACTATAACTGCTTCCCGAGACCCACTCGCCTTTCCAGGGCCCCCAGGAAATTCAATCCCCACCCCTCTCTTCCAGACAACATTTCATTTCCATTTTTTCCCTAGAACAGGGCTGTCAAAGTATGGTCCCTGAGATATTTCCATAATAAAACTAAAATGTTTTAATTTCTAGCATAGCAAATATGAATAAATATAATCCACTTAAACAAATGCTCTTTGGGGAAATCCTCTATAATTTTTAAAAATATAAAAGGGTCCTGAGACCACTGTTCTAGAAAATTTCTTCTGTACATTCACTTTCCCCCACAACCCTAAAGCAACCCACTTGGGTACCGTATCCATCCCTTCCACACACTTCCTCCCTCAGATCCCAATTCCCCTAGGTAGCTTCTGCTCCACTATCACATGAGGAAATGGGTCTCTTCATGCTTTACCCAGCAACTACCTCAAACGGCTTGCTAAGCAGACCCTATTCTCTTTATACACCCTCCTCCTATGGCAAGTATAATCATGTGCTGTTGTATCTATATCTGCCACTCCCTCCCATCCAGAAAGTCTCCACTCACCTTTAACCTACTCTTTGTCAACTTCCCCTGGTCTGAAGTCCCCTTCTCTCCCCACTATCTCTAAAGTCAGCTCCCTCTCTTCATGCAATCAATCTTCACTCCTACCTCAAGTTATTTAGTCTTCAAGTCTATTCCTACTAGCCTGAGACCTCCGTCACAATCTGAATTCTATCTCCATTAACGCAATACAGTCTCCATTCCTGCTTGCCCATCCTGATGGTTTTGGCTTCTCTCTACTCCAGCATCTGTTCCAAGCCCACTTCCTCAGGATTGAGGCTTTCTCCTCCCAAATACAGTTTCTATTCCTGCACCGCCCTCTCTCCCCACGCAGCCTCCATTCTCGCCCCCTCCCCCCATCCTGACTTAGTCCTTACCCCCCACCATCTGTTCCAAGCATATTCCTCCCGGCCTGAGCCCCTCTCCCAAATATCTCCTTTCCACTCGCGCTCTCCCCTCCCACAGTCCAGCTTTCGGGTACATCCAAATTCAATCTGCTCTACAGATCCACCTGCCCCGCCCCCCCCCCCCTCTGCGCTCCCCCCCGTCTCGACCGGCCCACCCCCCCCCACGGTGGGTGGGTGTGGGTGTGGGTGCGGGTGTGGGTGTGCGTGTGGGTGTATGTGTGTGTGTGCGCGCCACCGCGCGCACACGTCAGTCTGTCCGTCTCTCTCTTTGTTCCCCTCCCCCTCCCCCTGTGTCCACGTCCGCCACTCCCACTCACCAGAGCTCGCCCGTCCCAGCCGGCCAATCCGTCCCTCTTGGGCCTAGGCCTAGATCGCCAATGCCCGCCAACCCCAGGCCTTCGCGGGTCTCCTCCCCCACCCTCGGTTCGCAACCCAGTGGGTCCGACCTGGTCACCCCGGGGCCCCGGGGCCAAGCCGCGCCACAACCCCGGGCACGGGCGCGGCCCTCGCCCTCGCCGCCGTCGTCGTCGTCGTGGCCGCCGTGATCTCCTAGTTGTTGTACTTGCTGTCTCTGAGCTACCGACTACCTCCCTCCGCCACGAAAAATAGATCCGGCTCGGTACGGACCGCGGGGCGGGGCTGGTGACGCAGGAAGCTCCCATTGGCCAAAACCCTTCAGTCCTCTGGGATTGGTTGATTTTGTTCCTTTACGGATTACGTACCCATCGCCCCGCCCCTGCTGTCGTGGTGCGTTCGAGGATTGGCTGAGATCGCAGAGCCCCTTCGCCTATAGCGGGAGATTGACTAGCCCAGTCGGGGGAGGGTGTAGAGTTCCCGCGTTGCCGCGGCTGTGCGAGCAATGTGCAGTCCTTCCGTGAGTACCTGGGGCTCCCGGGCGGGGGGCAGCTTGAGACGAACCGGGGCGAGGGGTTGGGGGGGAGAGGATTAGCCTTTGCGCTCTTGCCTCACCTTACCCCTTCTGCTTTATCCGAAGCGGGGCAGACCGTTCAACCTGACTCTTGGGATGGGGGGAAGGATCCTGAGGGTCCCTGGATTAAAAAGTGCTTGGAGATCTTCAGAGGCGCCAGGTCAAACCTTTTCTGACATCGCTTGCACCAGGAGCCCCACCTACCTGCCTCTCGATTTGTCCTGAGGGGCTCTGCCCTTGGCAGCCTCTGGAGGCTTGGCTCGGACCCCCACGACCCTAACCCACGCTGGTGCTGTCTAGACATGGAGCAGCATGTGGCCTGTGACTGCAAGCATCCCCACCCCCCCATGCACCCTGGGAGCTCAGAAGGTACCTCTCCTTGGAGAACCACTTGAGATCTGGCAGCCTGAGCAAGCCCTGCCTGCCTAAAGAAGGGGAAGGAAGTCTATTAAGCTCCTGCTGTGTGCCAGGCACTGTACTAAGTGCTTTTACAAATGTTATTTTATTTGATCCTCACAACAACCCTGGGAGGTGGGTGCTGCTTTATCCTCATTTTACAGTTAGGGAAACTGAGGCAGACTTGCCCAGAGTCATACAGCTAGGAAATATCTGAGGCTGGATTTGAACTCGTCTTCCTAAATCCAGGCCCATCAGCTGTAATTTACTGAGCCACTTAGCAACCTCCGGTCTTGAAGTAAGGGCTGGCCTTGCTAATCGGCCTTGCTAATCAGGAAGACAACCTGGTTTTGAGTTAGCTGGAGTGACCCTAGGTGAGCGGCTTCACTTGTCTGAGCCTCAGTTTCCCCATCTGTACAACAGGAATTTACTTACACTCCTTTCCCCACCAAGTTTTTGTGAAGATAGTGATGTCTCTTAAAGTACTATATAAATATTTATTGTTTTTATGGTTATTAATATATGACGAGCCTAGCATGATCTTTGGGTGGTTTTTCGTCTGCTTCCTCAGCTTTTAGGCTAGCCATGGAGCGGTGCCAGAAGGTGAGGGCCCTTCTGAAGGCCTGGGAGGTGGCATTCCTTCAAGAACACAAAAGGAAACCCAACCAGGTATAGGAGTTTTCTCATCTATAGCAGCAGGATTGGAAGGGTGCCTTTGGACCTGATGCCACTTTCAGCAGTTTGAATGTCTGTGTTTGTGTATCTATACCCAGGACCAACTGGAAATGTTCATTCCCTCTTCAGATTTCCCTTGCTCCTGTCATACTGTGCATAGAGTATACTTAATTTATATCACTTGCCGTATGCCCCCATTAGATTAGTAGACTCTTGGTGCTTTATCATAGGTTGGGCACAAGTAGTCCTCGTGAACATTTGGGGTGGATTCGCTAAGTTTTTACATCTTGTGTTTCTTTTGAGCTACTTCAATTCTGTTTTGCTCATAAAACACAGCACCTTCTTTGATGAGGGCGCCCTGTGCCAGTGTCTCCCATGTCCCATAATCAGTTCCACAGTTCTTTAGAGAGACCTTGAGAGTGTCCTTGTATCACTTCTTCTGACCATCATGTGTGTGCTTGCCCTGTGTGAGTTCTCTATAAAATAGTCGTTCAGGCAAGGGTATGTTTGGCATTTGGAACAACATAGCCAGCCCGTTGGAGCTGTGTGCTCTCTGCAATAGAGTTTGAATGCTTGGCAGTTTTAGTTTGAGAAAGAACGAAAGAACTTCAGCTTCCAGTACCTTATCCTGCCGGGTGATCTTCAGAATCTTCCTAAGACCCCTCAGTTTCCTGTTGTGATGCTGCTATACTGTCCAGATGTCATGGGCGTGCAACAGTAAGGTCAGCACAGTGACTCTGCAGACCGGCAGTGTGGTAGGCAGTCTGATACCTCTTCTCTCTCACACTTTCGTTTGGAGCCTCCCAAACACTGAGGTAGCTCTGGTAGTGCAGGCGTCAATCTCATTATCGGTGTGTACGTCCCTGGAAAGTATACTGCCAAGGTAAGTGAACTTATCTACAGCATTAAAACTTTCCATTTGCTGTAACCGATGGTTCTTTGCATGGATGGTGTGGTGCTGGCTTGTGGAGAACCTGTGTTTTCCTGGTGTTAAATGTTAGGCCAAATTTAGCTTAATAGTGTTTTTTATTTTTTGTTATGTTTTGTTTTGGCTAGGCAATGGGGTTAAGTGACTTGCCCAGGGTCACATAGCTAGTAAGTGTCAAGTATCTGAGGCTGGATTTGAAATCAGGTCCTCCTGACTTGTGCTTTATCTGCTGCATCACCTAGCTGCCACAGCTTAATAGTGTTTTAAATAAATATTCAATTGAATTACATGTGGTGTTGTGCCAGTCATTCTGTGTAGCTCAATTTAGCCAAGTTTCAGCCTTCCCAAGGGTTATAGGCTAAGAAAGGCTTACTTATAGTGATAGAAATGCAAAAATAAAATAAGCATCAATAAAACATTTAAAAGGTAAAAGACAAAAGAAGTTCAGAAAGGGATACGCTGGGCAATTGTATCACCATTGGATCAAATTTAATGTATCCTTTTTTTAAAAGTAACAGAAGTTTGTGGTTTCATACATGGCCCCTTTTGTTATTTATATACAGAAATGTTTATGTTTGTTGGATTAAGCAATAATTTTTTTAATTTAAAAAAAAGGCCTCCCCTATTGCATATGAACCTTTGAGGAGAAGGTGGCAATATAACTGATACAATAATTAGCTCAACAAATGAATTTAAAAAGTCCTGTTAGATAGAAGGGCTGAGTTGTGGATGTGAAAGAGATTATCGACACATTTTCATTAGGGGCATTGGCCTATGAGCAGGACTTGCAGTCCCCAGAACCCTTTTCCTCAAGGGGCCTACAACAAGTGCACCACATGCAGTGGGAGCTGGCAGCATCAGCTGATGATGAAATGAAATGAACAGCATGACTTTGAACCCTTACCCCCATAGCCTCTCCTGGTGAGTTTCTTAGAGTGGTCTAGAGAATAGAAACCTTGAACAGTATACCGCAGGGACCAAAGCTCTGCCCCTGCATGGATAAAGTGCTGAGAAAAATACTGTTCAAAAAGAAATGGTGCTTCACCCCATCTGCCTCCAGAGCTGCTTCTACCTCCCTAATCTTAAAGCCTTTCCTTGACTCTTCCAGTTCCTCCAGGTCCTGTCTAATCAGTCCCTTGCCTGTTAAAGTTTTTTGAAAAAGCCCTCTAGACTGATGCCTCCATTTTGTAGTTACTCTTGGCTTCTCCTCTTGCCACTGTTCTGAAACTTCTCTTTAAGGTCACTGATGGCCTCTTGAGTCTTAAACCTAAGGGTCTTTTTTTTTTTTTTTTAATGACGGCCTTATCCTTCTTAGCCTCCCTATAGTTTTTGGCACTATCACCCTCTCTTTCTGGATATTTTTTCCTTCCTTCGACTTCAGAGCCACCATATTCTGATAGGAATGTGAGGAGTACCTTTCTGTGTCCTTCATGCTCTTTATAATCTCCGTATTAATGCGTATGTTTCTCAAGGAGCAGTGTTCGGCCCTCTTTTCATTATATTCTCCCCTTTGGGAACCTCAGCCATTCTCAGAGCTTCAGCCACTACTTCTACTGTGGGAGAAACAATACCGTCTTAAATCCCGACCTCTCTCCTGAAACACTGATCTCCAAAGCAATCTTCCCTCTGTAAACCCTGTCATCCTTCTGACTTCACTGTGGTGCCACCCATTATGTTTTTAATCTTGAGATTATTTTTGGCCCTTCATCTTAAGCTTCATATCTAAGATCCCATTGCAAATGGCAAGAGCTGAGATCTGGAATCAGAAAGGAGATCTCCAACTCTATAACTGGTGCTTTCCTCATACTGGGCCTCTGTTTCCATATCTGTAAAATGGACTAGGGAGACTTTAAGGTATCTTTCAGCTCTCAGTTCTGCACTGAAGAACTCACTGTTCTTCCTCTCTTTGCCTGTTGAATTCCAATCTAGCCTTTAAAACCTGTGTCATGCCACCTTCTCTGTGAAACTCTCCTAGACCCCATATAACAGCCTTTCTAACCTGGCTTTACAGAATACGTTCTAAGTATAGTAATTAGACATTCAACTAAGTTCAACTCAGTAAATGAGTAAACAAATGCCCTATTAAGTAAAAAGACTGGAGTGTGTATGTGAAAGAGTAAGTTTCTACTAGGAGCATTGGCCTATAAGCAGAACTTGTCCCCAGAACCCTTTTCCACAGGGGGCCCAGAACAGTACATTACACACAGTTATTAATAACTAAGTACAGTTCTCTATTATGGTTATTTCTGTTGATATCTTAATCATACCCCTACCAATAACTATAAGCTTCCTGAAGACACAGACCGTGTCTTTGTCTCTCCCCAGGCATTTAATAAATTATTGATTTTATTGTATTACGTGGTGGTGAACTAATCAAGAACTGTCTCTTGCAGAATGATGTGGAGTCAGCACCGGAGGAAATAAAAGGTGAGTATATGCAAAAAACATCTCTTCCAAGGTGAACCAGCCTAGGTCAGAAATGGAGTGGGTCTAAACTTCTCTGCTGATCAGAAGTGTGAACTGACTTCCATGGATAGCCACTGAACTTTCAGGCTGGGAAAGATGGGGAGAACCCAACCTTTTTTGGGGGGGAAGGGGAGGCAATTGGGGTTAAGTGAGTTGCCTGTGGTCACATAGCTCACATAGCCTGATTTGAACTCAGGTCCTCCTGACTTCAGGGCCGGTGCTCTATCCACTGTGCCACCTAGCTGCTCCTAGACCTCAGTCTTTAATAAAAAAAAATTCTCCAACAATTGTGTGTGTAGTGAGTATAACCACAACCTGACTGGGAGGCAGAGCCATTGAAATGTAAGTTGATTGTAGGTAAGCCAACATCTTATACTCGATTTGTCTTCCCAAAGCAAGACTGCCCCGACTGTTCATGTGGTGTTTATGTGGCATGAACCCCAAGGTTCTCTTACTCTAGTAAAATTGTGCACTTTAGATAGCCAACTCAAAGGGAGTTGGAGAGGAAGGGAGAGGAGGAAGCAAAAATTCGTATTTTAGGTGACACCTGGCTTTGAATCAGAATACCTTGGTTTCTTGGGGAGCAGCAGCAGCCAGGAACAGTCTGTTTTAGGGGATGGGGAAGAGGCTGACCTAGGCTATAGGATCAGAATATATGGCGGGAATGGTGCCACAAGCTGTATGATTGGACATGATTAACTACAGCACTGATGGAGTGGACACAGTCTGGGACAGCCAGATACCAAGTTGTATTTGACAGCTGGAAGGTCCTTTGGGGTGCTGAATAGAACTGTGTTTATTGTGTTTCATAGTCTATCCTTCCTCTTGTGCCAAGACCCTGACTCCCCCTTTTCTCCCAACCAGAACTGTACCGAGAATACCGAGCCCTAAGGAGAGGCCAGGAGTCAGCAGGCCTTCTGCAGCCCACCAACTCGGGCCAGAAGGATGCGCCTGCAGAACAGGTAAATAGAAGGGACCCAGAGCTGCAGTGAATAAGTCTTTAATTTTCTCACAGAAACTTGCTCAAACTTGCTATTCCCAAAGAAAGGGTTAAATTAACCCTGATTAAAGGGGAAACGGGATACTTTTAGGGGAAACTTCTCATTATAAGACAGTGGAAAGAGTTTTGAATAGGAAGTCAGTAGATAGGGGTTCTAGTCCAGGCTCCATCATTAGAAACTATGGATAAGTGTCTTCTGTCAAGTGAGTGGTTTGGCTCAGATGATCTTTAAGGCTCTCAAGTGAACTTCCTAGGGTTCAGTTTCCTTATCTATAAAATAAGGGAGTTAGAGGCAGCTAGGTGGCGCAGTGGACAGAGCGCCGGCCCTGAAGTCAGGAGGACCTGAGTTCAAATCAGGCCTCAGACCAAACACTTGACATGTACTAGCTGTGTGACCTTGGGCAAGTCACTTAACCCCAATTGCCTCCCTTTAAAAAAAAAAAGTAAAATAAGGGAGTTAAATGGGTCTGAGGTCCCTTCCAACTCTAGACTGATAAGCCTTCTAGTTGTAATGATCTGTTCTGTTTCTTTTTAAGTTATGAATTTCCTCTAACGAAATGCGCTTTGATGTCTCCTCATGACATAGAAGTGATACAGGGATTTTAAAGGCTCTCAGAAAAGTGTAGGTTTTGACAATAGGTCTGACCAAGCTGAAGAGTCTTCAGGTATAGACCCAGTGATGACTACATGTCTGTCATTCAAAGACCAGCGCTAGTTAAGTTCAAGAAGTGCTTATCCCCAGGTTGGCCATAGGGCCACAGTAACTGTCAAAGACCATTTACAGGAAAGGAGAAATCACACTCATGGAACTATAGATCCTTGAAGTAAGAATGCTACAGGCTTATATAACTTTACAGGAAAAATGAACCTAATGAACATTAAATCTATTTTAATTTATTTATATCTATAAAATATAAAACTATAATTAGAAATATGCTTTAATGGACAAATAACAATTTTATTTTATCAGTAACTCTTTCAAAATCCCAATTTATAGTCCCTATAACTGTACAGCGTACTTATGTGTATACTTACAGCTAATTTTTATAATAGTTTGATTGCTGTTTGTCCTTTGAATGTTAGAAAATTTTTACCTATGGAGAGGGTGGTCAGTTTGAGCAGGCTGACCAGTATTTGATAGTATAATATGGGGGCAGTCTTATTGAAGTTATAACCAAGTTTGGGGTTATGTGTTAAGTTTTGATTTTTCCTAATTGTACCTATGAACCCATCTGACCAAGGTGCTTTTTGGGATGTTGGCATGTTGGGGGCAGGGTGGAATTCTTTATCAGTCAAATAAAACAGCATATATAAATCACTTTATAAACCTTAAAATGATGAATGTTTACATGTGTATATATATATATATATATATATATATATATATATCTCATGTGTATAGTGTATATACATGTTTATTTCTACCATAGTAGAAATTACTAATATTAATAAAAAGTTAATATTAATAAAACTATTAATAGTGGTCATTATTGCTGGGTGTACCATATTCCTGGTTCTGCTTTTAGGTTAACAGGTTTTTGTTGTCATAGAGGGTACAGCTAAAAAAAAAAAATCTATACCATTGTACAAATAGTTCTTTCTCTTTTGACTTCCTTAGAGTACATTTCCGACAATGAGATTACTCTAACAAAAGAAATAGTCAGGTTCACAACCTCCACAACCTCTTAGGGTGTATTGCCAGCTTGCTCTCCAAAGAGACTACCAGGTTGCAAGGAGACCATCAGCATCATATGAGCATGCCTATTTTTCTAGAGCCCACTGATGCTGGGCTTTATTATTTTTATTAATTTTTGCCAAATGGCTGGATGTGAGATGGTGCCCTAGAGTTTTCATTTGCCTTTCTTTGATTACTGGGAAACTGAAGGTTGTTGCAAGTGGTTATTTCCATGTTTGTCTCCTCCTTTGTGAACTGTGTTCATGTCATTTGACCTTTAAAAACCAGTGTATTTTGCTCATAAATTAAAATCATTCCCCGTAAACACTGCATCTTAGACTTTTGTCTGACATACTCAATAGGAGAATTTTTTCAAACCTTTTAAAAAAAGATTAATGGAATTAAGTTCCATTTTGGTTAATTATAAAGTCATTTAACAGGAACAATAATAAAATGATGATGATGATAATAATAGCTAACATTTATAGAGCTTTTACAGTGTACCACTGTGCTAAATGCTTTAAAATTATTATTTCATCTGATCCTCATAACAACCTTGGTGGAAAGGGCTATTGTTATCCCTGTTTTACAGATGAGGAAACTAAAGCAAACACAGGTTGAGTGATTTGCCAAGGGCTACATATCTAAAAAGTTTCTGAGAGCAGATTTGAATTCAACTCTTCCAGATTCCAGGCCTGGCACTCTATTTACTGTGCTACCTAATTGCTCCTAAATACTTGAATCATGTATGATGTATACTTGAATACTTCAGGGTTCCATAATTTGGTGAATGTGAGTACTTCACACACATTCTCTGTAACCTAATTGCTGGTCTTTTGTGAGGTTTCTTGCCAAAATATTTGTCATTGCAAACAACCTGGTGTCCTGCATAAATGAACTTAGCTAGGCTAAGTTCTGACTGCAGGTATGTAAGTCTTTCCAGGTTTTTCTGAAATCTACCTGCTCATCATTTCTTATGGAACAATAGTATTCCATTACATTTATATACCACAGCTTGTTCAGCCATTTCACTCAGCATCAGTTCATATAAGTCTTTCCAGGTTTTTCTGAAGTCCACCTGCTCATCATTTCTTATAGCACAATAGTATTCCATTACATTTATATACCACAACTTGTTCAGCCATTCCCCAATTGTTGGGCATCCTCTCAATTTCCAATTCTTGGCCACCACAAAAAGAGCTGCTATAAATATTTTTGTACATGTGGGTCCTTTTCCCCATTTTTATAATCTCTTTGGGATACAGACCTAGAAGTGCTATTACTGGTCAAAGGGTATGCACGGTTTTATAGCCTTGGGCATAATTCCAAATTGCTCTTCAAAATGGTTACATCATTTCACAACTCCACCAACAATGCATTAGTGTTCCAATTTTCCCTCATACTCTTCAGTGTTTATCATTTACCTTTTTTGTCATATTCGCCAACCTGATAAGCATGCTGTGGTACCTCAGAGTTGTTTTAATCTGCATTTCTCTAATCAATAGTGATTTTGAACATTTTTTCATATGAGTATAGATAGCTTTGGTTTCTTTTTCCGAAAACTGCCTGTTTATATCCATTGATGATTTATCAATTGTGGAATGACTTGCATTCTTATAAATTTGACTCATTTCTCTATGTATTTGAGAGATGAGGGCTTTATCAGAGATACTTGCTATAAAAAAAATTTTTTTCCCCAGTTTTCTGCTTTCTTTCTAATCTTAGTGACATAGGTCTTGTTTGTGCAAAAAATTTTTTAATTTAATGTAATCAAAATTACCCATTTTACATCCTGTAATGCTCTCTTTTTCTTATTTGGTAATAAATCCTTCCCTTATCCATAGATCTGACAAGTAAACTATTCCTTGCTCTTCTGATTTCCTTATGGCATCATGTATGTCTTTATATCTACATCATGTACCCATTTTGACCTTATCTTGATGTATGGTATGAGGGGTTGGTCTATACCTAGTTTTTGCCAAACTGCTTTCCAGTTTTCCCAGCAGTTTTTGTCAAATAGCGAGTTCTTGTCTCAAAAGTCTGGATCTTTGTGTTTATCAAAGAAGATTACTATGGTCATTTACTACTGTGTGTTGTGTACCTAATCTATTCCACTGATCCATTACTCTATTTTTTCGCCAGTACCAGATTTTTTTGATGATTATTGCTGTGTAAAACAGCTTGAGCCACCTCCTGGCTAAGCCACCTTCCTTCACATTTTTTTTCCATTAATTTCCTTGATATTTTGACCTTTTATTCTTCCAGATGAATCTTGTTATTACTTTTTCTAGTTCTATAAAATAATTTTTGATAGTTTGGTATGGCACTGAATAAGTAAATTAGTTTAGGCAGAATATCATTTTTATTATATTGGCTCAGCCTACCCATGGGCAATTGACATTTTTCCATTTATATCTGACTTTATTTGTTTGAAAAGTGTTTTGTAATTGTGTTCATATAGTTTGTGGGTTTGTCTTGGTAGACAGACTCCCAAGTATTTTATATTGTCTACAGTTATTTTAAATGGAATTTCTTTTTGTCTCTTGATGCTGGACTTTGGGAGCTCACAGTCAAATAGGGGACACACCATTCAAACAACTATCTACAAACAAGATATGTATGGTATAAATTGAGGACAGTCCCATAAGAAAGGCACTGAAATTAAGGATGATTGGGAAAGGCTTCTTGCAAAGAAGGACTTTAGCTGAGACTTGAAGAAAAGCCAAGGAAGCCAGAGGGGAGAGGATTCTAGGCCTGGGGGTGGTGAGTGGGGCAGCCAGTGTAAACACTTAGGAGATTGGGCAAGTTTCGGGCAAGGGAGCCAGTGTCACTGGATTGCAGACTATATGAAGAGAAGTTGAGGTATGAGAATGGAAAGGTAGGAAAAGGCCAGGTTATGAAGAGCTTTGAAAACAAACAAGTAACATGATTAGACCTGCACTTCAGAACGATCACTTTGGCAGTGCAGAGGAGGATGGATTGGAGTGGGCAGAGGCGGGAGGCACGTAGATCAACCTGCTTAATCCTCAGCAGCCATGTTGGCACATAAGTTGTGGTTATTTTCATGGCTGTCTTTTTGCAAATACTCTTTGTTATTACCGCCTAATACTATGACCAACTATCCTATGAAGTGGTGTTTGTTGTTGCCTTTGGACGTAGGTTAAATCTTTCTCCGCCAGTTCCTTTCTTTGCTTTTCTACTGACTGCTCTGGAGCCCTCCTTCCACTTAGCTGCAGCTTCCTTCTTCTAACTTGATTATGGTAAGAATATTGAGATTGATGACTCAACTCCTCCAGCTGAATCCACTCTTTGGTCCTGGGACAAGGATTTTACATTTAGAATGACAGTGTTAAAGCTTATCTGAAAATTGTGATTCTTAGCATGCTGCCGCTGTCACAGTCAGAAAACATGCATTAATTAAGCACTTACTATGTGCCAGGTACTGGGAATACAAATACAAGGAGAAAGATAGACAGTCCCTACCCTCAAGGAGCTTACATTTGAATGTAACACATTAAACATATGAGCTGAAAAATGGGGGAAGGGATTCTCCCTAAAGGTACCAGGTGCTGGGATGTGGAAAGTCTGGAATGCAACCTGGGAAGGAATGAAGACATAGCTGGCCTAGGAGATGACCTTATAGGCAACTCGGTGGTGCTGTGAATAGAGTGCTGATTCTGGAGTCAAGAAGAGTTCAGATCTGGCCTCAGGCACTTACTAGGTGTATGACCTTGGGCAAAGGTGTATGACCTTAACAGCTATCTGCCTCAGTTTCCTCAACTGTAAAATGGGGGTCCTAATAGCGACTACTTGTTAGGGTTTTTGTGAGGATCAAATGAAAATAATATTTGTAAAATGCTTAGCACAGTGTCTGGCACATAGTACATGCTATACAAATCTAATTATTGTTATTATTATCATTGTCATTATCATTAAGTGGAGATTATGGGAGGAACCATCCCATCAGAGGGAGAGGCCCGAGGGGCACACATTCCAAAGTGTAAACTTCAGGGACAGAGTGAACAGCCAGAATGAAGAAGTTTCTGAGACATGGTAGGAAAAAAAAGTCTAGACTATGACCTTGAGAGAATCTAAAGTGGACTCTGGACCAGGATTCTGGTTCCTTTTTTATTTTTCTTAGTTCCTTTGTCAGACAGAGTCTGCTTCCTGAAGACCAACCTGACGCCAGCTGACTTAGGTTCATCCACAGGAAACTAGCTCAGTCTGTTGCCAGGGCATGTTTTATATAATCATATAAATAATGTTGATATAGAATTTTATTTAAATTATAAAATAAATGTTATATTAGATAAATACAAATATAAAATTACATTTAAGTTATACAGCAGCTTTTGAGTCCAGAAGGACTAGGCTCCTTCCTTTTAGGCAATTAGGTGGTTTGGCAGTGCTACAGTTGGAGTCAAGAGGACCTGAGTTCAAATTCTGCCTCAGATACCTAATAGCAGTATGACCCTGAACAAGTCATCCAACCTTTCTATGCGTCAGTTTTCTAATCTGTAAAATGGGGAACATAATAGCACCTACCTCATAGGGTTATTGTGAGGATCAAATGAAATAACATGGAGAGGGGCAGCTAGATGGTGCAGTGGATAGAGCACCGGCCCTGGATTCAGAAGGACCTGAGTTCAAATCCAGCCTCAGACACATAATACTTACAAGCTGTGTGACCCTGGGCAAGTCACTTAACCCCAATGCCTAGCCAAAAAGAAATAACATGGAGAGCATGTTGCAAATTTCAAAGCACTATGTAAATGCTAGCTAGCTATTTGTATTTTTCCCCAAGAGCTCCCTTTGGTACACTTCTCCCATATAACCTCTAGCAGTTTATCCACTTATACCAAATATGGATTTTTAAAATTTCTGCAGCCATGTTGTTTACAAATAGCAGTATTTTTATCTCTTTCCAATAATTATCTCTGACACTGTAATTGTTGATGTTTCTATGTGGAGTAGAAATGGTGACTGCTTTGTTTGGCCCCTGGTTTTTTTATAGGTTTGCAGCTAATGTTTCTCCATTGAGAATATCGTTGGCCCTTGGTTTCAAGCTATAACTTTCTATTAGATTAGGAAAAAATTCCTTTATTCTTTTTTTTTTAATTTTGATTATGAATGCATGAGTGAATGCTGATTTTTATGAAAGGCCTTCTCTGCCTCTGTTGATCCCAAGAATTAGGTTGGTTTTGTTTTTTTTAATAATGAACCATCCTAGCAATTTTAGGATAAACACTGCAAGTAACTTTTTTGATATGTTCCTTTAATCCATTCCTAAAATTTCTTTTCTTTTTCTTGTTCTTTTTTGTGGGAGGGAGGCAATTGGGGTTCAGTGATTTGCCCAGGGTCACATAGTTAGTAAATATCAAGTGTCTGAGGCTGGATTTGAACTCAGGTCCTCCTGACTCCAGGGCTGGTGCTCTATCCACTGTGCCACCTAGCTGCCCTCCTAAAATTTCTTTTAAGATTTTTTTTCCATCAACCTTTATCAAGGGAGTCTCTAGTCTTCAGTATTGTGGTTTTAAAATCAGATTGTTTCATAGAAACCCAGCTCTTTACTGTTTTGACTCCAAGTTCAGCAAAATATATCATTCCAATTAGATATGATGTTCATAAAGTCCTTCACGCATCATATGAGAGCTAATATTTTGTTGATAATTTTCCTTGTATCTTTTTCTGAAATTGATTTATTGAGGTTGTCAGTTTGGGCATTCTATACTTTTGTAAATCACTATCCATTTAACTTTAGCTCTCTAATGAATTAGCAGCGAGTAAAAATGGCAAAAATTTCTCTTGTCATCTTTTCCTTTCTCATTTTGGTAAGTTGTGTTTTTTCTTTCTTTATGATGTTGTTAGTGGTTCATCAACATTCTTCATTTCACTTATTTTTCAAGTCACTTGTTTGCTTCCTTTTCAGTTCTTAGGTCTTTTTATTTTTATTCCTTTGGTTGATATAAATTTACCTCTGAGTATTCTCAAAGGTTGCTGTTCCTCATTAGGTTTGATATGATGTAGTTTTTTTTTTCCTTGTCTAATAAATAGTCTGTTTTCTGAATTTACTCCCTGACCTAACCATTTAAATTAAGAAGCTATTTTTTTTTCTTTTTGCCCTATAGTCCCAAAAACTGGGATTTGTACAGTTCACTGAGTATGGGATCATTTGTATGTGAAAGATTTGTGTGTACTTACCAGGGGGGTAAATGCATTTCTCCTTTTCCACTTAGTTCTTGCCAGATATCTGTTCTTTCTGTTGAACTCCTCATCTAGTCAGTTCAGTGGCACAAGTGGGTAGAGCTCTGGGCCTGGAGTCAGGAAGACCCGATTTCAAATATGACCTCAGACCCTTACTAGCTGTGTGACCTTGGACAAGTCACTTAACCTCTATCTGCCTCAGTTTCCTCAACTGTAAAATGGGGGTCATAATATCACCTCCCTCCTCGTGTTGTTATGAGGATCAAACAAGATAATATTAGCAAAGCGTTCATCATAAAGCCTGATACTACATCATAGGTGCTTAATAAATGCTTGTTTCCTTCCTCCCTTCCTTCTTTCCTCTCTTCCTTCCTTCTTTCCCTCTTTCCTTCCTTCCCTCCCCAAAATCTGTGCTGGGTTGGGAGTGAGGGCTGTGTTTGAATGAGTCAGGAGGCCCAGCTGGTGACCTTAAGGAGTGTGCTCACCATGTAGTTAGGCACCTAGGTGACACAGGTAAATAAGCCTTCAGCTTTAGAAAAGGTGTGAGTGCCGAGCTGGTCGGGGCAAGCTGAGTAACAAACTTAATCATTTTCTGTCCTGTCTGTGCCCGAGTCCCAGAAGTCTGTGGCCTTTGGTGCAGTCTTGATGCTTTAGCCAGGGCCCAGCTATTGTCCTGGGCTGAGCGGCCTTCCTGTAGCCTCCTTCCCCACCCACTCCAGTGCAAGCTCCTAGCTAACCTGGGGCTCCATTTTCCTCTAGTGCTGACTGCCTTAATTAACCTCAATCTTCCTGACATTGCTGGAGACCTTTCTATTTCACAAAGCGCCTTTCCATTAAGGACCTCATTTGCTCCTTCCCACACCACTTTGAGGTATAAATAGGGAAGGTTATCACTGATACTTTAATAGAGGACACCACAGTCTCATTATGAACACACTTTCCTCTGGCACAGATTGCAATCCATCTGTGTGCCTTTTCATCAAATGTGTTTTCGTCTACCCTTCTATAAAGCTGCCGTAAAGAATTTACCTAATCGGTGGGAAGTTTCTCTCTAGGGCTTTCAGTATTTTGCAGATACAAGATAGGGCAGGTCAGACAGTCCATCTGTTTCCAGCCCATCTCCAATCACATTCTCACCTGTCCTTTTCTGCACCCTCTACTATGCAGGTCACCATAGGTGACAGACTGCCACTAGCCTCCATCCAAGCAGCATTGCCTGCAGCTCACGGCTGAGGGGTCTTAAGATAGCTTGCCTGTTTTAAATAAGTGTTGATTGACTTGAACTTTACTGACAAGGAACCTGAAGCCCAGAAAGGTAAAAGGTGACCTTCAGATATGATCCCTTTCTTTCCCTTCTCTTGTGTTTCTCGCTGTGTCTGAATTCTACATGAGGAATAATAGAATTGCAGAATCTCAGAGTGGGATGCAGCCTCAGAGACCTTTAAGTATGGCAATAGGGAGGGCGAGACGAGTGCCCAAATCTGCTGTTTACATGCCTTTTCCCCTCTGTAACTCCAGTCCTAGGGAAGGGTTTTGTAACTGCTCAGGGGTGGGGGAAGAGCGGTGGTAGTCTTTGGTCAGGTTCTAAGGCGTTCTTTGTCGTCACGTGGGGCGTAGACCTTGCTTCTCAAACGTGAAGATCCCTCTTTTCAGCAACAGACTCACAAGATGTTACAGCTGGAAAAGACAGTGTTGATTGCGTCCAACCACCTTGTTTTACATATGGAGAAACTAAGGCCCAGAGAGAAGGCTCAGTATTTCCCCAGGTACACAGAGCTAATGAGTGACAGAGGCGGCACCTGAACCCAGGTCTTTTCTGACTCTGAGTGTAATGTACTCTCCACTATCCCGGGGGGCCATTCCACACTGTGCTTATTCTCCTTTGGGGTGAAAGCCTCCTCTGCAGTTCCACCTCACCAACTCTTTCTCTGTCCACCTTGCCTTGGTTTCAGCCCTGCGTTCTTCTGTCTCCTCTTGGCAGGCACTGGAGCTGGACTGCTGGGGTGCACATCTCAACAGGAATGTGACCAAGCCATCTCTGCCCACCCAGAGAGCCACCCCCCAGCAGCGTTTGCAGTGCTATGGGAGGACGCTCAAGTCTAACCTGAAAGCCGCCCTGCAGGTATGTTTACAGGGTCCCAGGGAGGAAGGAGTCTTAGGACAAGTCTACTATGACTTAAGAGTTCATAGAAAGTGAGAGTGAGGGGCAATCATTGGCCAAAATACCCGATCAGGGCGAAGGAAGCTATGCTATTTTTCAGGAACTGTGTCTCAGCAGCATACTCCAAACTTTTCACCCACCAAGTTGAGACAGGGTTGTTCTTACCTGTAGTACACAATTAATACACTGATGTATCTGGCCTGGTTTCTTTCTTAATGCATCTCTCTGTTCCTGGCTGGGTCTCTCTGAACCTTCCCAGGATGGTAGGAGTGATCGTGGCATAGGTCATGCAGACGGCTGAAAGGGTTGGTGTTGGTTTCGTTATGAAATCAAAGGGCTGTTCCTTTTTGGGTATGAAAAGGAAACAGTAGTTGCTCCCCTTCACAGGCAGGACCATCCTCAGGCCAGATACCTCGGCTTCCACGCAGACAGCAGCTAAAGAAGTGCCCCTCGCCCAAATCTCATTTGTCGGTTCCTTCTGCCGCAACAGAAGTCATACCCAATCCCTGTGAAGGAGACACTGCCATGCTTAAGCCCTCCATACCTCCCTGGGGTTATGGACCAAGGACAATTCCCCAGCCTGGAAAGATGAAGCAATTACAACACACCCTGGGCCAGAGGCTGAGCTCCCTGGATCCTGGCTGGTTGCAAAGGTGCCAGGTTGAGGCGAGAGAGAAACTAGGAAAGATAGAACACTCCAGCTTGCCTTCCAGTCCTCTGAGCTCACCAATGGAGACCCAAAATCCTTGTCCAGAACAGGAAAAGAGCATAGAGTCCCAGCACCCTGCTGAGAGCGACCTGAAATCAGTCCCTAAGGGTGACAGTTTCAGTGATTCTCCACTGTCTGAGATGCTGGAAACAAGGCTACTCTGTGACAGCCTTCCTGGGAAAGAAAAGGCCCCTTCATTGAGTAAGGTCAGAGCATTGCAAAGAAATCCCACTCGGAAGAGACAAAGGGATGGGAGCCAAGATAGAACCCCAAAGCATCAGAAAACTGGCACTGAGAAGACGAGGCTCATGGGTGAGCCTGTACCCGAGTCTGATGGGGAGCACAGCAAGGAGTCTGGGAGAGTGGCGGCTCTGGAGATCCCTGAGGAGGACCTTCTGGGAGAAATGGTTGTGGAGAAGAGGGCCAAGACTGTCATCAGGTCCAGAGCCCCCAGGTACTGCCCACGGGTCAGGTTGGGAAGACAGACTTCAGACCACCGGTCACTCTGTCTCAGGGCCTAGGGTTCAGCAGGCAGCAGGGTTTGCTAAGATTGATTTAGAGCCTGTGTCACACAGGCGGCAGGACCTCTGGGTCCCTCCACTTTGGGTCTCTTTCAGGACATTCTCCAAGGCCAACGGTAACTTTGTACGTCTCAACTTAAAGAAGAAATGTTATGTTAGGGGCTTTGGTCTACGGGGTAACCTCCTCCGTAAGCAGGTGAGTGGCCCCTGACCTCTCTGTCTGACCCTGTGTAACCCACCAACCTCAGCTCAGGCCCACATAGAGAAGCAGGTTTCCCACAGAGGCTAGAGATAAAAAGGGTACCAGGCCATCTCATGGGAGATCAAGACCCTTGTGTGCCCCAGAAATAATTATGTTCCAGAGGCATTGGCGTGATGACAGGCCTGAGCCTCAGATTTACCTCCCTCGTGTCTTCTCACCAACAGATATGCAAGAAGAAATGGCAGATGAAAGGCGAGCAGTTTGGGGGTGGCTGGCCCAGAGATCGGGGGAAAGAATCCTGCTTCAGGTGTGGGGGTGCTGGGCACTGGGCTTCACAGTGCCCCGGAAGAGGTAAGGCCTCACATGCTAGCAGGGGGTACCTCTGCCAGACCTGGTTAAATTCTGTTCTGGAATAGCTATATTACGCACCGGATCCTGTCCTTTCTTCTGTCCAGGGACAGAGGCCCTTTGTGAAGGAAGCCCATGTGCTGGCCCCTGTGAGGCTGGGCAGGGGCGGGACTGACTGTGTAATTTCAGTTCCATTCAGCAAGTGCTTGTTGAATGCGTTTTCTATAATGGTAATAATTCCCATTTCTGTGGTTAGAGACTGCTTTTCTTTTCTTTTCTTTTTAATTTATTTATTTTTAGTTTTCAACATTCACTTCCATAAGATTCTGAGTTTTAAATTTTCTCCCCTTCCCTTTCCTTTCTCATCCCCAAGACAGCATGCAATCTGATAGAGGCTCTACTTATGCATTCATATTAAACATATTTTCACATTGAGACTGCTTTTCTTAAAATTAGCCTGTGAGGCAGATAGTGCAAGGATTATTTTTCTGTTTTACAAATAAAACAACCCTCTGAGGTTCAGAGAGATGGCTTGCCAGTGGTCACACAGCTAGTAAATGAGGAATCCAGGACTTAAACCTAGGCCTCGTATTTCCGAGTTCATTTTACTTTGGATGCCATATTGCCTTATAACTGTGTTAGTTACTGGGGTAAAAGGGACGAGGACGACAAGCATAAGACATAATTCCTTCTCTCAGGGACTTTACAGTCTAGTTCATTTAGGGAACATGAAAGGCTGGTGATTAGTACATGACTGTACACTAGTCTTGGCATGCAGACCTTGTACCAAAGAGAAGGCACCACCTCCCTCTTCCTCTGGCAGTGCCTCAGTGATAGGAACCCCTGCCCCTGTGGCTTATCCTGACCTCTTCCTACCTGGGGAAATTTTCAGGAGGAGGCACAAGCCTTGGGTTTGTGTCATCAGATCAGTTGTCTTCAAAATGGTATCAGTGACCCAACTCCATGGTGTATCAACCAAGAGTTGGGAAGATCAACTGAATCTTGCCCTCCCTGCCGCAGTCAGCGTCTCTCATACAGTCATACCTATCCTTCACCTGTTGTGTGCGTGTGTGTATGTACACACACACACACATCTGTGCATCTTCTAAATCCTTCCCATACCTGCCCGGGCAGTTACAATCTAACTGCTTGTCCAGGCCCACACAATAGCAGCTGCATGGGTGCAGTAGGATCATTTCTCCCCTCATGCTGTCCTGCCTGCCTGCCTTCTATCCCACCTCACCTCGTGGCTGTGGCAGGTGCCTCAAGAGGGCAGGCTTTGCCTTTGGGGACAGTGACCGTGAGTAAAGGCCCCATGCCCCTCTGCCTCCATTTCTGTTTTGGGCAGAACAGAGTAAATTGCATAATATACATGTGTCTATTTGTCATAAGTACATTGAGGGTTTCTGCTCAAAATATTTTTTATTGGCAGGGGTGCACAGTCAGAAAAGTTTGTAGACCATAGTGTTAGAGGATGGGGGTGGGGGGAGCCAGAGGGAAGGTGAGTGAAACGCTGCAGATAGTTCCTTCCCCCACAGCTCTCACCTCTCACCAGCCTCCCAAGGAGGGGGGCAGTAAGGCTCTTGAAGAGCAGGAGGAGAATGAGGAGGAGCCTCCCCTTCCCACACTGGAGGAGGTGGCACAGAGAGTCAGTACTACCTCCTGCAAGGTCTCTGGTGAGCTGTGTGTGATACCTGGAGCTGGGCGGGCAGGGCAGGGGTGGGGGTGGAGACAGAACAGAAGAGGCTTCAAGAGCAACATTCACGTAGTGAGCAGACGGTCTGGGTCTGTGTCTCCTTCGTCCCTACTCTGTGAGGGATCCAGGGTTGTGGGGATCCACTGGCCAGAGGTGGGAACTAATGTGCTCATTCCCTGCCCTTTGACCTGTCCTTTCTCTAAGGGGACATTCCAAGCTATGAGGGCTCTCAGCCTAAGGGGAGGAGTGGGGGAAGGTGTCCTCTCTTAGTGCCCCCTCCCCCCATGGGACATCCTGGGCTCTGGGGATTGTGGGCAGGGTCTGCTCTGTGTCTGTGCTCTTTCCTTAAAAGGATAACCCTGGCTTTTAGTGTCGGCTTGCAGCCCAAAGGTGGCTTGTTCTATGTTTGAAGGGGTCTTTCTCGTGCTTTCCTTTGTCCCAGGGAGTGATGAGCAGAGCAAGCCGTCTCAGCCTGAACAGCTGGTCCCTCCAAGGTGGCCAGTGTCTGAACCTCCTGTTCGTCCCCCTGCGGTGGAGCCACTGTATGGCTTGGGTCCCTCCGGGCAGGTGGCAGGTGAGATGTGTGGAGCTTGTGGGACACAGAGTAGAGCAGATCTGCAGGGGCCACAAGCCTGGGATAGCGGCTGCGTTCCATCCAGGGCCTCTGCCCAGCACCGTACACTTGCAAGAACTTTTATGAACACTCAATTTCACTTGGTTGTCACAACCACTGAGGCCACTAGGTGGCGCCATGGATTGTGTGCGCTACATTCAAATCCATCCTGAGACACTTTGTAGTTCTGTGACTAGGTGAGTTACTTAATCTCTGTCTGCCTCAGTTTCTTCATCTCTAAAATGGAAATAATAACAGCATGTACATCCCAGAGCTGTTGTGAGGATAAATGAGATATTTGTGAAGTGCTTTGCAAACCTTAAGTCACTATGTAAGTGTTTTTATTAACAACTTCCTGTTGTAGGCAGGGGCAAGGATCCTTAACCCCATTTTATGAATGAGAAAACCTGAGACTTATGAAGGTGAAGTGATTTACCTAGAACCACATGGTTAGTAATTGAAGGAGCTTAGATTCAAACCCAAGACTCCAAATCGGGGGCTCCTTGCAGTAAATCACTTTGGGGGAAGCAGACCTATCTTCCGCAGCCTGAAAAATCCCTCACTAGATCCTATCATCCCCTTAGCCATCAGCCTGTATCTCCCTTCTCTTTTGTAGCCCAACTCCTTGAAAAAGTTTTCCACACTCCTTGTTTCCCCTTCCTTCCCTTTCATTGTCTTCTGAACCCTCTGCAGTCTGGCTTTGACCTCATCGCCTGGCCAGAACTGTTCTCTCTAAAGTTACTCGTGACCTCTAAATTGTAGGATGTCACAGTCTTTTGCTGGATCATCACTTATGTCATGCCACCTAGCTCTACCCCGCTGTACCCCCCCCCCCAGATCCTGGGATCCCTTCTCTTTGCTCTCTATTCTGCCTCCTTTGGTGATCTCTCATGGGTTCAGTTATAACTGCATTTGGATGATTCCTAGACTGATGTATGCAGCCCTGGTCTCCTAATCTTCAATCCCTCGTCACCACCTGCTTACTAGACATTTCAAAATAGATTTCCCAGAAGCATCTCAAACCTAACATGTTCCAAACAGAACTCCTTATCTCCTCCTTAGGCCCACCCCCTTCCTAATGGTGTCATCCTCATTTCGTCACTCTTCCTCACCCCAGGTATTGTATCAAACCTTGTTGCTTTATATCTCTCCCTTTTCTCTGGACTCTCATACCTGTTTAAGCCCTAATTACCTCAGGATTATTGGTCTTCCTGTCTCTGCTCCATCCAGCTGCCAAAATGATTTTCCTAAAACACAGCTCTGACCATGCCCTCATCACCTACCCACCCTCTCAGTAAACTCCAGTGGCTTTCTGTTACCACTAGGGTCAAATAGAAAATTCTCTGTTTGGATTTAAAAGCTTCTCAAAAGCTAGTCCCACCCTACCTTTCCAGCCTTCTTACACATGATTGCCTTCCATTCCCCCTCTTGTCCAGCCACACTGGCCTTGTTCTCCCACACACACAATATTCCATCTCATGTCTTCATGCCTTTGCACAGCCCCCACACCTGGAACACTTTCATCCCTCACCCCTGTGTCTTTGAATCTGTTTCCTATAAGAGGCTCAACTCAAGTGGCCCCTTCTGCTGGAAGCCTTTCCTGGGCCCCAGCAGCTAGTGCTTTCCCCTCAAAGGGTAGCAGATGTCTGCTCGGTGCTCTTTTTGTTTATCTGTGTGTGTGCTGTCGACCCTTCTAGAATGTAAGCTTCTGGAGGGCAGGAACTCTTTTTCTTCTCTCTGAGCCCTGCCGATGTTGTGTTTCTTGCAGAGACCCCATCAGAGGTGTTCGAGACTCTGACGCAGTTTGGTCATCACGCCTTCCGCCCTGGCCAAGAGACTGCCATCATGCGAATTCTCTGCGGTGAGCACTTCTCAACAGGACAATCTCCATGGTGCCAGGCAACCCCTTCCTTGGAACCAAGGAGCTCCAGAGCTGAGACAGGCCCACAGGCTCCTATCCCTCTAGAATCATATCCTTCAGTTTTAGTGATCAAGGAGGGCGTTGGGACTGGGTCCCATGCCTGATCCCTCATTCTGCTGCTTTCTCCATAAACACAGAGGCCTGAGGGGTGAATTGGGATGAGGCAGCCGTGGGCCCTCAAGGAAGCTCCCTAGGCCTAGCTGTCCAGTTTATAGGTCTGAAAGGGGCCAGGCCCCGAGCTGGCACTGAGGGATCCTGAAAACAGGACATGGTCTCAGCTGTGACTTCTTTGTGATGGGGCATTAGAGATAATTGGTTGCGGCTGCCTCAGTAGGAAAGGTGCCTGGGGGCTGTTGCTTCCCTTTCTCTCAGGAGACGGGTTCTTGTGGTCTCTCCCAGGCCTGTCCACCCTGGTAGTGCTGCCCACTGGCATGGGGAAGTCCCTGTGCTATCAGCTCCCAGCCTTCCTCTATGCCCAACGCAGCTGCTGCATTACACTGGTTGTGTCACCCCTCGTATCACTCATGGATGATCAGGTGAGCCATAAACACTAAATTGCTCATCCCTGGGGTGGGAGGACCCCAGAGCCAGACACCCCCACCAAACTTGCTGATATTTGTGTCCTTAAGGGGCTGCCCAGAGGGCTTCAGGATCCGGGAAGCTTCTGTGTTCTTTAACTCCCTGTATTTCTCTCTGCTCCCTGCCTGGTCCCGATTCTTGTTGCCCTGGAACCACTGGCCTAAGGCACCCTGCAGAGCTGCCACTCAACAAAGGTAGCCTCCAAAGAGACTACAGTCTCTCCACTTGGCCGACGAACCACCTACTTCTTGGAATCTTCCTCCTTTGTCCCTAGACACCGTGCCGGGGTTCTCCTCTGTCTGACAACTTCTTGTACAGCTCTTCATTTACTTGCTATCCATTAACTATGGATGTCACAAAGGATTCAATCATAGGTCCTCCCTTCTGGGGAGCACTTCTCAAGGAGTTGGTGCTATTCCCACGGTTCCCTGGATCTGGCCAGTTTATGCCCCTCACCTGCTTTAAAAGCCGGCTCAAGGCCCATCCTTTACAGGCCTCTCCTGATGCCTGCTTCTCTGTCTGTGTGCCCCTAGTGTGGAGGGCCTCCACTTGTCATTTTTTCATCACTCACGTCCACACATTTTTCTGTGTGTAAGCATGTGTCTATGCACATACCCTCTTATCTGCCTCACCCAGATAGCAAGCTTCTTGGGCAGATGTGCTTTTATTTCCTTTCCTTCCCCATCATGGCCCAGAGCAGAGCTGGGAGGCATCAAGTCACTGAAGTGTTTCGCCATCCAGAGTCTTTGGGCATCTTATGTTAGCATCCTTGATCTAAGTCTTGGCCAGGAGTTCTGAGCAGAGCACTGAGCTGTACAAGACCAGGAGCTTTTGGCTCTGTCCCTGCTTCTCTGGGTTTCCCTAGGGTAGGAGTGAAGCAGGCTCCTCACTGAACTCTATGCCAGTGAGAGCTTGTGAACCCAACAGGTGTCAGGACTACCCCTGGGGCTGAAAGCTGTCTGTGTGCACTCCAACATGACCAGGAAGCAAAGGGAGACAGCCATGGAGAAGGTCAGTAATCTGGGAGGTGGAAAAAGAAGGTGCTGCTGCTACCTTCCCAGGCTGCCCCAGACCGAACCTGGCCAAAGAAGGAAACCCTGGGAGTCATTGGCACCCCAGCTCCCATCCAGGTCCCTGAACCCTGCAGACCGTGTAGCCTCTGCCTCACTCAGGCTCTAAAATCCTACATGGGAAGGCTGGCCTTATAGGGGAGGACTCTGGGAGAAAAAGCATGCAGTAAATGTCTGTCTGTCTGATTGAGTGACCGGGATGGGGCCCCTTGCAGGTGATGACTGGCAGGGCGCAGGTGCTGCTGTTGTCCCCGGAGGCAGTGGTTGGGACTGGGGCCGGAGGCTTCAGCTGCCTGCCACCTGCAGCCCGGCTGCCCCCTGTGGCATTTGCCTGCATTGATGAGGCTCACTGCCTTTCCCAGTGGGCCCACAATTTCCGGCCCTGCTATCTCCGGCTTTGTAAGGTGAGGCCCTGGGCAGTGGTGAGTGGAGGGTGAAAGAGGCAACTAGAAGGGAGGGGGTGTGAAATTACAAGGAAAAATTGAGGTTCCCCCTGAGAAGCTAATACAAAGATGTGACCCTACAACCCACGGCTGGGCTCTTTGAAGATAGGGTTAGAATTATTCAGCTTACCTCTGGATCTTGGCCACTTTTCCTTTGCCAGGTGTTGCGAGAGTGTTTGGGTGTGCGTTGTTTCCTGGGCCTCACAGCCACTGCCACCCGCACCACTGCCAGGGATGTGGGCCAGCACCTGGGAATCCCAGAGGAAGCCATCTTTGGGACACACTTGGCCACCATCCCCCCCAATCTACAGCTCTCAGTCTCCCTGGATAGAGACAAGGACCAGGTAGGATCCTACCATGCTTCTCCTGAAGGCAAAAGACAGGGTTAGGTTGGATAGAGTTGGTTCCCTAATCCAGGCTGTAAGGAAACCTGCTGCTCTAGTGGGAAAGGAGCCTGAACAGAAATTCCAGGACCTGACTAGAGTTTGCTTTTACTTCTTTTTTTTTTTTTTTACACCTAATAGTATTTTATTTTTTCCACTTACATGTAAAGACAGTTTTCAACATTCAGTTTTGTAAGATTTTAAGTTCCAAATTTTTCTCCTTCCCCCCCTCCTCCCCATCCCAAGATAGCAAGTAATCTGATATAGGTTATACATGTACAGTCATGTTAAACATATTTCCACATCAATCATGTTGTGAAAGAAGAATCACAACGAAAAGGAAAAACCATGAGAAAGAAAAAAGAGAGAGAAAATAATATTCTTCCATCTGCATTCAGACTCCATAGTTCTTTGTCTGGATGTGGATAACATTTTCCATCACAAATCTTTTGGAATTGTTTTGGATCATCGTATTGCTGAGAAGAGCTAAGTCTAACATAGTTGATCACCATTCAATGTGGCTGTTACTGTGTACAATGTTCTCCTGGTTCTGCTCACTTCACTCAGCAGCAGTTCATATAAGTCTTTCCAGGTTTTTCTGAATTCCACTTCCTCATCATTTCTTATAGCACAGTAGTATTCCATTGCATTCATATGCCACAGCTTGTTCTGCCATTCTCCAATTGATGGGCATCCTCTCCGTTTCCAGTTCTTTGCCACCACAAAAAGTTGCTTTTAGTTCTAACTCATCTTGACAACATCCCAAAAGCTGGTTCTGTGAGGTCCCTTCCAGCTCTAACATTCTCTGAGCTTGTGCCAACATAAAATTCTTAACATCTGTGAATGAAGGGTTATCTTTTCATTTATTTCTCCTCTGAAAACCAAGGGAGTTGCTCAACCCCACACAATAACTATCATTCCTGTAATGCTTTACAGTTTAAAGAGCTCTTTCCTTACAGCAACCCTGCCCGTCAAGTAGTGTTATCACGATCTTATTCTGTTTTTTTTTAAAGATTTTCTTCTTTTATTTTTCTTATTTTTATTGATGTCTTTTGTTTTTATATCACATTTGTTTCAAAATGTATTTCTCCTCCTTCCCTACCTAGCAAGTCATCCCTTGTATCAGAGATTTTAAAAGAAAGAAAAAACACAATTCAGCAAAACTAGCTAGTACATCAGCTCTGTGTGCAATGTTCCAGACCCATAGTCCCCCACCTGTGCAATTACAGGAGGGAGATGCATTTTTCTCAACTGTCTTCCAGGGCCAAGCCTGATTGTTCAAATTCCACAGTTTTCTGTCTCTTTTATTTTTCTTTCTATTTGCACCATTGTCATCATTGTGTATATTGTCTGCTTGTATCTTCTTGTTTCATTTTTTTTCCTCTTTTTTTTCTTTTCTTTTTTTTCTTATTTCACTTTGCACCAGTTCACCTGAGTCCTCCTTGCTTCCCTAAATTGTTCATATTCATTTCTTAGGGCACAGCAATAACATATATTTTGTTTGTTTAGCCATTCATTCCCCAGTGGCCACCTACTTTGTTTCCAATTCTTTGCTACCACAAAAAAGGCTGCTGTGAATTTTTTTGATGTATGTGGGACCTCCTTGGGGTGTGTGCTTAGCAGTGGAACCATCCCCATTTCAAAAAGGATATGGACACTCAGAGAGGAATTAACCTTCCGGATGTCACATGACTAGTATCTTGACTCCAGGACCTTTTTTTTTTTTTTTACCATGCAGCACACCGGCTCTCCATAATGATCCTTTGTTCTTCATAAACCTAATCTGTGAAGCTCAGCTCCCTGCCTTCACTAACAAAGAGCTTCTCTTTGGCTAGTGATTAGGCATGATCAGTTTTGTGTGCCTCTGAAGTCTTATCCCTATTGCTTCTTGTACTGGCAAATGAAACTTTAAGACTGGCCATTTATCCAGCACATGGCATTTCTCTGCCTTGCCCACAGTCAGGAATTTTTCAAATGCAGCTCCCAAAACAGTGATCACAAAAATTAGAAATCCAAGCCCTCACAGCTACTGCATTCTTATATCTGTCCAAAGAACAGATTGGCCATTAGCTACAATCCACTCATCCACAGGCATCTTTGTAATTCACAAGAAAGCACTGTTCAAGGCACATTCCTGGCTTCCCCTGCTTGTTTCTGGACAGGAGAAACAACTTGGCAGGCCATCTTTTTGAAACCACTCTTCCATCTTCAGCTTTTCACAGGCTCCATCCAGTTTCTCCACTTCTGGCAAATACTTCAAAATCTCAGGTAGCCTACCAACCTCCCTGAAAACACAACACTATGTACTGACTGTGGTGGATTAAGTGCCTCTAAGTGCAGCAGAAGCATGGAGTGTTCTGCCTGAGTGAGGGAGCCCCTTCCCTCTCCAGACAGGTCCTAGATCCCGTTCCTTGATGGATGCTCTTCCTGGTTGGGTATGATCCACTAATCAGTCAACTAACCAGCACTTATTAAGCACCTACAATGTGCAATGCACCATGATAAACACTACAGGTAACAGGGACAAAAATGTGCTAGATGCTGGTATAAAAGGATAAAAAAAATAAGCAACATATACATATGTAAGGCTTCATGTTGAAAATGTTACTTGAGCCAAGTCTGAAGGAACTGAGACATTCTCTGAAGTGGAGATGGGAAGGAATGGCATTCTGGGAGTGTGGGATGGCTAGTGCAAAGGCATGGAGAAGGGAGATGGGATGTCATGTGTGAAGAAGAGAGAAAAACAATTTGACTAGATCTCAGAATGCAGAAGTGTGAATGTGTGAAGCTCAAAAAAATGGGTTGGCTACATCCAAAGAAAGAACTATGGAGTTTGAATGCAGATCGGAGGACACTATTTGCTATTTTTTTTTCTTCCATTGAGTTTTGATTCCTCTTTCTGGTGGTTCCTCCTATTGGTTCTAATTCTTACTTATAATATCACTAATGTGAAAATGTTTAATAAGAATGTATATGTATAGCCTATATCAGATTGTGTGCCATCTTGGGGAGGGTAGTAGGGAGGGGGAGAAAAATTTTAAACTCAAAAGCATATGGAAGTAATTGTTGATAAACCAAAATAAATTAATTTAAAAAAATAAATTATTGCAACCCTAAAAAAAAATGGGTTGGGGCCAGGTTGCAAAGAACTTTAAATGACAGAGAAATTTCTAGTTTATGCTAAAGGCAATGAGTTTATTGAATAGGAGATTAACATGGTTAGATCTGTGTTTAAGTAAAAATCACTTTGGCAGCTTTGTGGAGGATGGATTGGAATGGGAAGAGGCTGGAGGCAGAGAGATCAATTAGGAGGCCATTGCAGTAGTGGAAAAGTGATGAGGGCCTGAACTAAGGTGGTGGCTATGTGAATAAGAAATGGTTGGATGCAAGAGATTGTGTGGAGATAGAAATAGTAAGATTTGAGAACCACCTGGTATTTTGGATAAGGGAAAGGAAGAATTTAAGACTGATAACAAGGTCACAAAACTGGGATGATGGAAGCTTGGTGGAGGCCTTAACAGAAGTTTGCAAGAGGGTTGTGTTTAGGGGGAAAGAAAATGAGTTTGTTTTGAATATGGTGAATTTAAGATGCCCATGGGATAGCTAGTGTGAAATGTCTTAACAGGCAGTTGTTGATGCAGGCCTGGGACTCTAGGGAGAGGGTTCTGGGAGTCATTTGTGTAGGGATGGAAGTTAAATCCATGACAGTTCTGACTGCAGTAACAGCCACAATGTGCAAATACTAATTTTGACAGACTCATCTCCTCTCAGCAATGCAAGGATCTAAGACAACTCCAAAGGTCTCATGATGGAAAATGACATCCACATCCAGAAAAAGAACTATGGAGTCTGATTGCAGATCAAAGCACATTATTTGATATCTCTTTTTTGTTTGTTTCTTTTCTCAGGGTTTTTCCATTGGCTCTAATTCTTCTTTACAACATGATTAATGTGAAAGCAAGTTCAATATGAATGTATATGTAGAGCCTATATCAGACTGCATGCTGTCTTGGGGTAGACGGAAGGGAGAGATGGGAGAAAATTTGGAACTCAAAATTTTATGGAAGTGAATGTTGAAAACTAAAAATAAATTAATTTTAAAAAAAAGTTCTGGTTGAAATGAGATGGTGAAGAGAGAATTTTGAGAGAGGATTAGATAATCCAGCATAGAGCTTGGGGTGTGATATGGATGATAAGCCAGCAGAGGAGATGAGGATAGAGTGGTCAGACAGGTTAGACGAGAAACAAGAGAACAGTGGCACCAAAGAGAACAGCCAGGAGGAGAAAGCTGTTAATATCAAATGAAGAGAGAGATATAGAAGTATGAAGACTGGGAACAAATCCTCTGCTTTGACAATTAAGAGACTCCGGATGACTTGGAAGAGCAGTTCCACTTGAGTGATGAGGTTGGAAATCAGATTGCAGAGTTAGGGAGAGAGTGAGAGCAAGAGGAAGCAATGGGTATAGACAGCTTTCTTTAGGAACTTGGCTGAGAAAAGGAGATCAGATGCAGGAAACTAGCTTAAGGGGATGACAGGATCTAATGAAAGTCTTTTTGAGGGTGGAGAGTCAGGCATGTCTGAAGGTAGTAGGGAAGGAACTAGTAGATAGAAGTTGAACATTAGAGGTAAGATTGAAGGGGCAGCTTATTGGAATGATGAAGAACGAAGAAATGAGATGGGGTGAAGGGTACATGTAGAGAAGGGAGTGGGGGTTGATAGATGTCAAGGGCTCTTGATAGGAGGTCCTGTCACATGGCTTGACTTTTCACAAGAGGCCATGTGACAGGACATTACATAAGAGGACATTTGACAGTAAGAGGCCAGCTCAAGTGAGAGTGTGGGAGGGAGGGAAAGGTGTGGGAGGTTTGAAGAGAGGAGGTTTGGAATAATTTCTATGGAGAGTGAGATAGGGAGTCTCATCCAGAACAATAAAAGGAGTGCCTTGCAGGGAGTGCCTACTTAAAGCTAGAAAACGGAAATTTATGGTGCACCCAGGCAACTCAATTGTGATTCCTCCAGCTCCATCCAGCAGCCCATGAAGGAGAGATGAAGATGGAGATGATGGGAGTAATGCAGGGTTAGGGCTTGAAAAGGGATGAGCAGTGATGGGACAAGTCAGCAAGGGATTCAAAAGTAGGAGAGTGTTGGGTTAATTACATGGTTGAGATGGGTAAGGGAGGAAAGTAAAATTTCAGCAGGGATAATAGTATAATAAATATTCACGGCATTTAGGTGGTGCAGTGGATAGAGCACTGGCCCTGAAGTCACGAGGACCTGAGTTCAAATCCAGCCTCAGACCAAACACTTGACAGTTTCTAGCTGTGTGACCCTGGGCAAGTCACTTAACCCCAATTGCCTTTAAAAAAAAAAATCTTTGAAATGTAAAAAAAAAAGAAAAAAAGTTTTAGCCTGGAGAAGTATAGTTTCATAATATTTCTAGAGAAATTAAAAAGGAGGTTTTTCTTACATGAACTGATGCTGAGTGAACTGAGCAGCACCAGGACAACATTGTACACTGTAATAAGGACCATTGTTTGAGGAGCAACTATGATAGACTAAGCTCTTCTCAGCAATACAATGATCTAAGACAATTCCAAAAGACTCATGCTGGAAAATGCTATCCACATCCAGAGAAAGAACTATGGAGTCTGAATGCAGATCGAAGCATACTATTTTCTTTCTTTCTTTCTTTTTTTTTTTGGCTTTTTCTTTCTCACGGTTTCTCTCTTTTGTTGATTCTTCTTTCACAACATGACTAATGTGGAAATGTTTAATATGATTGTACATGCATAACCTATATCAGACTGCATGCCATCTTGGGGAGGGGGAAATTTGGAACTCAAAATCTTATAAAAGTGAAGGCTGAAAACTAAAAAAAAAAACTTTAAAAAAAAAAGAGAAAAATGAAGTTTTTAATGTGCTTCCCCAGGTTATACCTAGTTATAATTCCCATCAGCTCTAAGAAAAAAGTCCTTTCTTTACACAGGCCCTTGTGACCCTGCTATAGGGACAACCGTTTAGAGTTCTAGGCTCCATCTTTGTGTATTGCAACCAGAGAGATGAGACAGTACATGTGGCTGCACTGATCAGGACTTGTCTTCAGAAGTCTCAGCACCTAGAATGTTCTGAAGAATCCCCAGGATCCAGAGGTAAGGCTTCAAGGGAAGTGGGGCCTGATGAACCAATGATAATGACAATGCCACAAAGTTTGCAAAGCACTTAACAAATTTCATTTGGTCCTTACAACAACCCTGGGAGGTGGGTGCTTTTATTATCCCCATTTTATAATCTAGGAAACTGAGGTAGAAAAAGGTTAAGTGACTTGTCCAATGTCACACAGCAAATTAATGTCTGAAGCAGGATTCAAACTCGGGTCTTCCCAACAGGCCCTGTGCTCTCTCTCCCCTGCATCACCAGCTACCTGGTCTAACATCCTCACTTGACATATCAGTTAACCAAAGCCCAGATAAGTGAGATAACTTGCCTAATAAAGTCAAGAATGGGGAAAATACTCCATTCCCACCAGCCTTGGTTGGTTCTAGTCCTAGCCCTAGCCCTTCCCCCAAGAGAAAAAGCCAAGTATATAGGCTCAGCCAAGGTGAGAAGAGTCCCAAGGCCCTAGCTCCCCATGTCCTGGTCTGACCCCTAGACCTCCAAAGCATTCTTCCCTATGTCGGAACCAGAGCTTCAGGCCAAAGCCCAAACACACTCCTGTTGGGGAAGGGGAGCTCCCTTCCCAAAGCTGCCTTTGCCACAAAGCAGGGATTCTGATCCTGCTTCGGCTCCCCTAGGAATCCTTCTTCCCTGCTCTGGCCTCTAGGCACTGTAATGTAGTGGAAAGAGGCACCAGAGCACCTGAGTCTGAGTTTCAGCACAGGAAGTGTGTGACCTTGTAAGGAGCCTTGACCCTGGAACCAGAAGGCCAGAGTTTGAATTCCAGCTCTGAACACTACCAGCTGTGCGACTGTAGAGGAGCCCCCTCACTTCTCTGTCACCAGCTTCTACCTTTCTTAAATGAGGAGTCTCTACTAGATGGTCTCCAGATTCTGAGACTCCAGGATTCTCTCCAAGTATGTGTCCTCCTGTGTCAAATGTAAATAATGCTGTTTGCACCAAAGTGCTGTGTAAATACTGTGATTACTCATCATCGCAATTCTTTGTGCATGTGATTTGTTATTAATAAACCAGCCTCCCAGTGTCCCTGTTCCTTTTTGCAGGGCGGCTGCCAGAGGCTGTGGCAGAGGCATATCACGCGGGCCTGTCAGCCTCGGAGCGTCGGCGGGTACAGCGGGCCTTCATGCAGGGCCGGCTGCGAGTGGTGGTAGCCACGGTGGCATTTGGGATGGGGCTGGACCGGCCAGATGTACGAGCTGTGCTGCACCATGGGCTCCCTGGAAGCATTGAGAGCTACGTGCAGGAGATTGGGCGGGCTGGGCGGGATGGGCTGCCTGCCCACTGCCACCTCTTCCTGCAGCCCCAGGTCAGTCCTCAGTGCCTGGCCCCCTCCAGGCTTTGTTTATGGCCTTCAGTACTTCCCCTCGGTTCCACATAGGCCTTGAGAGGCATGGTAGTGACAAGATCCCCTTTGAAGTCCCTGTACCTGAGCCCTGCTCCATGACCCACTTGCACTACTTTATGATTCACGATGTTGAGCATTCCTTGACTCCTCTTCAGTAAGAACATTTGGGAAGACGGTTGCCTGACCCACTCTCCTCCTCGCTACAGGGAGACGACCTTCGAGAACTGCGCAGGCACATCTATGCTGACACTGTAGACTACCTGACTCTCAAGAAACTGGTGCATAGGGTGTTTGCCCCATGCACCTGTTCAAAGCTTCTCCAAAAGCTGCAAGTGCTGGTGGGTTTGAGGATCCGTGTCCCATCTCTTTCCCAGCTGAGCCTTTGGGAACACGAGGGATCCTTGTGGGGTGGGGCCTAGGGGGTTAACACCGGTGCTTCTTCAGTCCCTTGGTTCTCCGTGTCTTATCGTCCTATGGGTAAGGATCTTCACTTGGGGAGCCCTCCTGACTTTGTTGGGGTGGGGAGGTGTCTTCCCGCAGAAGGCTGAGGTGAGCAGTGGGGAGATGCTGGAGGCCCTGGAGAAGAGCTCTACTCACCATAGGCAAGAGATGCAGGAAGTGCCCAACTCAGGAGGAGAGGGGATGCAGAGTGCTGGTCTGCAGGAGGAAAGTGAGGTTCCTGCCAGCGTAGACAGAGCCTGCCCAGGCCATGAGCGCGCCCTGTCTGTTCAGCAAATGGTAGAGGCTCTGGACATGCGTGAGGAGGGTAAGACCCTGAAATTCTGTCTCCTGGACAGACAAGCCCTGGTCCTGGTTTCCCTTGGTTATTATGAACAATCATCTCCTATTTCTGTGGTTCTTTCAACCCTATTAAAAGTAATACAAGTGTTACAGATGAGAATCTGGAAGCTTGGGAAAGTGAAGTGACTCACCCGTGGTTACCGTCAGAAACAGGACTCAAATGCCCCAGCGTACTGTCCTCCAGAACAGTGTTCTTCTCCCTATGTCACTCATTTCAGATGATCATAGAGTTTAGACCTGGAAAAGACTTTAAAGGCCATCCAGTCAAGTCAACAAGCATCGATTAAGCACTGACTATGAGTCAGGCCCTGTGCTAAGCACAGGGGATACAACCAAAGGCAAAAAAAAATAAATCTCCACTGTCAGGAAACTCGACAGACTAATGGGGGAGACCATGTACAAACAATGTGCAAACAAGATATATTCTGGATAAATTAGAGATAATCAACAGAAAGAAGGCAACTAGTATTAAGGGGAATCAGGAAAGACTTCTCATAGAAAGTGGGATTTAATCTGGGACGTGAAGGAAGCCAGGGAGGGAAAGACAGAGAATTCCAGGCATGGGGGACAGCCAGTGAAAGTGGACGTGGAGAACGTGAAGTGTCGTGTGTGAAGAATTGCAAGGAGGCCAGTGTCACTGGATCACCCCACTGTATGGGGGTGGTAAGGCATGAGAAGAGTGGAAAGGGAAGAGGAGGCCGGGTTAGGAAGATAGAAGATTTTATATGTGATCCCAGAAGTAACTGGATTCTGCCGAATAGGGAAGGTGACAAGGTCAGACCTGTGCCGCCTGACGGCAGAATGGAGATGAAGATGAGAGACTTGAGGCAGGGAGGCCAACCAGCAAGAGTCCAGATGTGAGGTGATGAGGGCTTGCATCTGGGTGGTGGTGGTGTCAGAGCAGGGAGAAGACATGTTATAAAGGTGGAACTGACAGCATCTGGCAACAGGTTGGATAGGGAAAGCGAGAGGGAGGAGTTGAGGAGGAACCCAGGTTGCAAGGCAGGTAACTGGGAGGATGCTGGCACCCTGGATAGTCCCACCAAGATAGGAACAGTAGGAAGAGGGAGGAATTTGGGAAGAAAGATAAAGGGGTTTTGGCCATGTGGCATTTAAGATGTGCACGAGGCATCCAGTTTGAGATGTCCAATGGCATTGAAGATGGAAGTTAAGGCTGGATATGTAGATCAGAGAGCATCGGCATAGAGACAACTGAATCTGAGGGGGCTGATGAGGTCACCAAGGAAAATAAGTATAAGAGGAGTCTTGTGGGCACCCGCAGTTAGTTGGCATGACCTGCGGGGAGATCTAATAGAGGAGACTGGAAATTTAACCCCTCATTTTGCACATGAGAATAGAAGAATTGAGGAAATTGGCCCAGAGAGGTAGGGGATTTGCCTCCAGTGACGCAAGTAGCATCCACATTGATCAACCTTTGTCTTATGCTGCTTTGGCCTCTTTCTTCCTTCCTCCCCATGAAACTGGCCGCCAGTCAGAGACAGAAGAACCAAAAACAGACCCTATCTCTGTCAATAGCCTATGGGAAACGGCAAGACCTGGGCTCAAGGTCTCTCCTTTCACAGCTGCTTCCCTTTTTGTACTTTGCCAGCCATTGAGACGCTGCTCTGCTATCTGGAGCTGCACCCTAGAAACTGGCTGAAGCTGCTGGCCCCAACCTTCGCCGCTTGCCATTTGAAATGCTACGGTGGGCCCCTGCAGCTCCAGGCCTTGGCCAAGAGGTAAGGAGATCATGTGACCAATATCCCACAAGAGCTGGATGGCTCTGAATTGCAGCTGCCTCTGGCTTGAGATTCAGCCTCACACTATTGACTTTGGGTGGGAGGATGCCATTGAATAAAGGTATAACTAAGATCTGTTTGGCATCACCGAGAGGACCAGGGCAGGTGCCTTTTTTTATAGGTGGTAGTGGTAAGTTCAGAAATGGTTATTTTAGGGGCAGCTAGGTGGCGAAGTGGATAGAGCACTGGCCCTGGAGTCAGGAGGACCTGAGTTCAAATCCAGCCTCAGACACATAACACTTACTAGCTGTGTGACCCTGGGCAAGTCACTTAACCCCACTGCCTAGCCAAAAAAAAAAAGAATGGTCATTTTAGGGGCCAAAGAGCCAAGGCAAGCCTCTTTCTCCCTCTTGCCCCACGGCAGGTGTCCCCCCGTGGCTGTGGGCCTCGCTCGACAGCAGGCAGCCAAGGCCAAAGGCAGGAGCTCCCTGGATTTCAATGTCATAGAGCTGGCTGACTCCATGGGCTGCGACGCAGCTCTTGTGCGGCGGACACTGAACCAGCTGCAATGGGAGGCGGCTCCTGGAAAGGGTAAGGGCTATATGTGAGCTCTTCCCCTATACGTACCCTGCCTCCCCCCCTATAGCTTGGCCTCTTCTCTGTTCACCCTTTCAGACCTCAGATGTGGATGAGTCTTCAAATGAAGCTCCCTTTTCCCTAGATAGTTACATTCCACATGGAAAAAGACTTGGTGACAGGGGCCTCTTGCGGGGAACGGGAACAGGAGGAATGGGCTGTGTCTGGTACAGGACCCTTGGGCAGTTAGGATTAAGAGTAGGCCATTCCCAGGTTACCTGAGCGAGCCATGTGCCTTCCCTTGATGTAGGAGCTCCTCGTCGTACAGGGGTCCTGGTGGAGTTCAGGGACCTGTCATTCCACATGCAGTCCCCAGGGGACCTGACAGCCATTGAGCAGGATGAAATCTGTGACTTTCTGCACCAGCGTATCCAAGCCCGAGAAAGGGGAGCTCTGGCCCAGTTACGGGCCACCTTCCAGGCCTTCCAAAGGTGAGAAATTAGGGGCCAGGGCCTGAAGGCAGTGTTGGCCCCCCGCCTCTTCTGAAAGAGACTGGAAGGAGTGTCAGAGTCCTACCTCTTCAATGCACTTTATGGGGGCTGGGCCTCAAGTAGGTGGGGTTAGAACCCCATACAGGCAGGTGGGGTGTCTGTGCCCATCACTTAGAAGCCCTGGGACTGTTTTATTTGGCATGTGTCCTGCCCTGCTTCTTAGGGTGGCATTCCCCAACTGTGGGCCCTGCATGGAGCATGCAGATGAAGAAAGGAGTGAACAACTGAAGATCCTGCTCACCCGTTACTTTGAGGAGGGGACACCAGCACTTTTTGAGGGTCCATTCAGGGAAGACACCGAGCAGGACCATGACTTTGGTCAGGCCAGAGTGAGTGTCACTAATCTCCAGAGTCTATGGCCACTCCCTTGGAAAAGAACCTAGGCTTGGCTGCACTGTGGGAGACAGAAAATGATGGGCCTTCTCAAGGAGGCCCCAGGGTAGTGGGAAAAACGTGACTTACCTACTTACAAAGTTTGAAATGTGTGTACTCCTGGAAGAAAGACGGTCAGAGGGTCTTTATGGAAGACAGGCATGAAACTCTGAATCTTAGAAGGTGCAGAAGCAGGAATAAGCATGATTTATGAGTGGGAGATGACATGAGACCAGTCTGACCAGAGAATGCCTACTGAGAATCAGTAAATTGGGGAGGGGGAAGGGGCAGTAAGTGGGCAGGTAGGTGGTGCAGTGGATAGAGAGCCAAGCCTGAAGTCAGAAAGACTCATCTCCCAGTTCAAATTTGGCCTCAGATACTTACTAGCTGTGAGAGCTTGGGCAAGTCACTTAACCCTATTTGCCTCAGTTCTTCATCTGTAAAATGGGCTGGAGAAGGAAATGACAAATCACTCCAGTCTCTCTCCCAAGAATACCCCAAATGGGATCACAAAGAATCAGACATGTCTGAAATGACTGAACGACAAGGGGGTCTTACGTCACAATTAAGCTGGAAATTGCTCTTTAAGATTCTATCCATTATTTGTTCAGGCCCACTTGCCTAGAGCCCTGAGTCTTCTGGCTGTCTGGTGGGAGGGGATGTGAAGCCCTGTCAGCCTGGCCTAACTCCTCCTCTCTATTTACCTTCCTGTGCATGTAGCTCCAGGACTGGGAGAGTTCCATCTGCTCTGACATTCGCCATTTGCTATCCATCCGGCAGGAGGAGAAGTTCTCAGGCAGAGCTGTTGCCAGGATCTTCCATGGCATTGGTGAGAGCTGGGCCTCCTGCCCTCATAATAATGCCTGTTTGCCTTCTTGTCATTCCCCATCACTAGGACCCAACTTAATGTCCAAGGGGCTGTTCTTAGCCCCAGCTCCTCTGAGAGGAGTTCTCACTTTCTCTGGGTCCACAGGGGACATCAGCCCGGATGGGACCATTTCCATTCCCAATGTGATAGGGTGGTAATAAGCTCCTTGGTCCTGGGTCTCATGCCACTGTGCCCCATCTCATGTCCACAGGAAGCCCCTGTTACCCAGCAGAGGTGTATGGGCAGGACCGGCGATTCTGGAGGAAATACCTACACGTGAGCTTCCCCAGCCTCCTCTGCCTAGCCACAAGAGAGATTCTTGCCTGGAAGCAAGCCTGAAAGGGCCTCATCCCATCATTCCCATCAGACAGTTGCTGCCATCCTCATCGAGGAAAAGTGTTGGCCCGTCTGCTAGGAAAGAGGCATGTGGTACTGGAATGGACACAAGCCCCAACTACCATTCACTGTCTAAGAGGAGAAAGGACAATCCTCGAAGCAAGAAATAAAAAGCCCATGGATTTGTTTTTATTGATACTGAAAACAGGTCCCAGGTCCCAGCCCCAGTCTGGGGTGTGAGAAGCAGGGGATGAGGGAGTGTTCCCTTCATTTCCTTTCCTTGTTCAACCCAGGCTACTGGGAGCCAAGTCCAGATAGAGCAGGGCTACCAGAGAGAGGGCAAGGAAGAGTGTGAAGCACAGCCCCAGGCCCAGCCCATCTGCCAGGGCTCCAGCCCCTGTGGTCAGCAGCAACTTCCCCAGCAGCTCCAATGTGGCCAGAAAGCTGTAGTGAGTGGACTGGGGAGAGCAGAGGACAGAGCCTAAAGGGACCCCAAGGCCCACAATGCACCACCATTTCCCCTAACTACCACCATTCCTAACATGCAGCTCCCCTTCCCACATCAGCAGGGCTCCCTTGGGCACTGCAAGGGTCCCAGAATATAAAGGCTTCCCAGGGTGAGTTGTTCTGCCCTTTGTGGGGAGTGGTAGCTGCCATTCACTTGAGGCCTTTGTCATCTTGGGCAAGGAGCAGCCTCATCTCCATTTAAAGGAGCCTGTACCTTAAAAGGCCAAGTCAGTCCAGGGGACCCAAGAATATCACCTCCCACACACACCCAGTACCTGGATGGAGCCATGTGCTCGCTGGCTGCAGTGTATCATAAGAGCAAAGGTGAGGGTGGTCACAGTTCCACTCAGAAAGTGCTGGGGGACAAGGCTCACCAAGGCAGCCCCTAAGGAGGATGAAGGGTCAGTGCCAACTGACAGTCCCCTTCCATCCTTCAGTGCCTCCCCAAAGTCTGCCCTGAGTGACCCCACCACCCATAGCCCAGTCCCTTTCTGCAGCATCTCTGCCTCTGTTCAGTCCCTCTGTTCTTCCTCACCTTTTAAGAGGCCCCCCAGACTGGAGCTAGGCAAGCAGGAGAGCAGAGCCATCTGGAAGGCCAGGGCCCCAATGCGCAGCTGCAGGAGGGGCTTCAGGAGAGGCAGGGGCTGCCTAGGCAGAGGTGGAGGCGGGGCTCAGTGAGGTCAGCCTTGACCCAACCTCCCCTTCATCCCTCACCTCTAGCCTGCTCTTCTCACCTGTGCTTGGCAAGAAGAACACCACCCAGGGAAGAACCAGCGATGGAGAAACCCATAGCCACCATCCCATTCCACAGCCCCACTTCTGCAGCTGACACACCCTGGTCCAGCAGAAAGAGAGGGAACAGGCTGATGGCACCCTGTTCACCTGGGCATGGGACAGAGGTAGGACATGATGGCACAGCTGAGCAAGGAATCTCAGGCCTCCGCCCTCCTCCAGGAACCTTTCCCTCACTGCTACAGGATCTCATAGCAGTTAGGATTGCAAAAGACCAGAAGTCAACTCCCTTATCTTACAAAGGAGGCCCAGGGAAGTGATTGTTCCAGGGGCCCACAGCTGCTTAGTGGCAGGGCCAGGATTCAAGCTCTGGGCCCCTGACACCAAATCCAGTGCTCTTCATCACATCAGGCTTCTCTCTGGATAAGGGGGATCTCAAAACTGGTAGTCCAGTCAGGCCTGGAAAAGCTTTTAAAGACCACGCAGTCATACCCCCATTTCAGAGGGAAACCAAGGTTCACAGATAGGAAGGAAACTGCCTGGTCACACAGCAAATGAGGGGCTGAACCAGGCTTTTCCCCAACCAAACTCTGCCCCCTTTATGAATGGGGAAACTGAGGCCCACAGGAGTCGTCCAGGCCAGGGCTGAGAGCCTGACACTCACCTAACTTGTAGAGAAGGACAAAGCCAGCGGTCCACGGGGTCCCCGGCACAGCCAGGAGGGCTCGCCAGCCACGAGGGGGGTGGCCCTGACTCTCCTGGGCCCGCAGGGGTGGGAGCTGCAGGGCAGGGGCCCCCCAGGCCAGGGCGGCGGCCAGCCCATAGACCGTGGCCAGCCCCAGAAACAGGGACCCCCACGTGAGGTCGGGGCTGACGGCCAGGAGCCCCCCGCCGGCCAGGGCGGCCCCCAGCTTGTAGGCCACCACCTGCACGGTGTTGCCCGGGCCCAGCTCGGCAGGGGCCAGCAGCCGCACGGCCAGCCCGTCCAACGCCACGTCCTGCGCCGCGGCCCCTGCGTTGAGCAGCAGCAGCAGCGCCGCGGCCCCGGCCGGCAGCCCCGACGAGCCGGGCCCCGAGCCGGGAGGCAGCGCCGCCAGTAGCGAGCACAGCAGCCCCAGCGCCGCGGTGCTCAGGGCCAGCCAGGCCTGCGGGGAGCCGCGCCGGTCCACCAGCGGGGCCCAGGCCACTTTGAGCAGCCAGGGCGCGTGCAGGGCGCGGGTCAGCCCCACGCGGGTCAGCGACAGCCCATGCGAGCGCAGCAGCAGCAGGGGCAGCAGCCCCGCCTGCAGCCCGTGGGGCAGGCCCTGCACCAGGTACAGCAAGCCCAGCAGCGCCAGCCTGCCGCCCATCGGAGGTCACCGCGGGTCAGGGGTCACGGGCACGGTCAGGGTCTCGGTCTGCCCCCAGGGGAGCCTGCTGGGGGGTGGACAGGG
>NW_020952097.1:173449-215668 GCF_900497805.2 Vombatus ursinus
AGGGTCTCGGTCTGCCCCCAGGGGAGCCTGCTGGGGGGTGGACAGGGTTTCTAGGAGGAAAGGCTGACGTTAGGACTCCCGCCATGCCGGTGCCCGCCGGGGGCTACCGTGGCCAGGGGTTCTGCGGACACGGAAACTCGAGCCGGGACCAGAGGAAGGGACCACCTCTGCCTTTCACCGCGACCCCCAGCCCCGCTCTTCACCGGGTCAGGCCGAGCTCCATGGGACTTGGCGCCTTCGCGGTCCTCCAAGGCCATAGAGTACGGAGGCGGGCTAGAAGGTCCCCTGGACTTCCGGCCGGCTAGAAGAGCCGCTGAACGGATTTCCGGGACACAGCTGGCGCCTCTCTAGGCCCAACCTTCGCGGTTCTGGAGGCCTAATTACTCCCTTCTCATTTTCGCCTCTTGGATTTCCTGATTTCCTTCAAGACTCAGCCCGAGTGCCACCTTCTGCGCCCTTCCCCCAAGCCAGCAGATGCAGGTGCTATCCCTTCCCAGAGTACCTCGTATTATTCGCTTTGCTTACGTTATGTCTCTATCATAAGTATTACACGTGTGCGCAGGTGTTGTCAGCCCTACTGGAATGGAAGCTTCCTGAGGGCAGGGACAGCTTCACTTTCCCTTTTGTGTTCTTAGCACGTAGACCAGCACCTTGTCTGGCAGGTAGTAAGCACTGAATGAATGCGTGCTGATTAATCAATCCATTGTTCTTCCTGACTCAAAGTCTTCCCCAGCCAATCTGTCCTCCCAGAGCTGGCAAAGTGATTTTCCAAAAGCACCAGTCTGATGAGGTCGTGCCCCTGCTCAGACTCTATGCTTTCCCTATTGCCTCCTGAATCAAGTAGAAGCTCTTCAATTAAATGGTTGTTGAGTTGTTTTGAGTCGTTTCTGACTTTGTGACCCCATTTAGGGTTTTCTTGACAGAGATACTGAAGTGGTTTGCCATTTCCTTCTCCAGCTCATTCTACAGGTGAGGAAACTGAGGCAAACAGGGTTAAGTGACTTGCCCAGGGTCACACAGTATAAGTGTCTGAGGCTGGATTTTAACTCCGGAAAGAAGGTCTTCTTGACTCTAGGCCCAACATATATGTATATGTGTATGCTCACACAAAGACACACATACACAAGTATATGTATAGGTGTGTGTACATACCCTTCTTCCACTCTATAGCCAACCAAACTAGCTTTCTTGCTGTTCCTCAGGAGTCACAAAGTCATGTACCCCTTCACTGTTCTTCCTAAGAAGTAGGGGCACCAGAACCTCTTCAATATCTTTATTAGGATGCCTTGTAAGAAGGGCCCAAGAGTTCATTCCCTCAACCCTGGTACCTCCCAAGGATCCCTATGGCTCTCACTTGGGATCCTCAGAGAGATGCCAGGGACCACGCCTCTCTCCAAGTCTGTGCTGATACCTCTGGGCACTGTCCACCATCCTGTATTTCTTACCCTCTCCCCAACAGCCCCCAGGGAAGGGAGAGGGAGTCACAGGGAAAGGAGGGAAACATAAACAGGCAGGGGCCCAAGAGTTATTTGCAGAGAAGAGCTAGATAATGGATAGGCAGAAGTAGTTCTCCTCCCCTCTTTTCCCTTCAGTCTCTGTCCATTAGGAATATTCCTGAGTAAACTTGGCATAAAATTGGTTCAGTTTCTCTAGAAGGATCTTCAGCTTCTCCAAAGGGGGAAGAATGGTCATCCTGGGGGTGGAAGGGAAGGGGAGGAAAGGTCAGTGGTTGGCATCTCCCCTCAGTGCTCTGGAAGGGGCCCCTCAGTCAATGGCCTGAAGCTCTCAGTGAAACCTCCCACCCTCTACCTGAAGTGGTAGGTGCCATCCTTCTGGCCAAAGCCACTGCCAGGTACCACGCAGATACCAGTCTCCTCCAGGAGTTGTATGCAGAAGAACATATCAGCAGGCTGGCCCAGCTCCTGGGCAGCAACAGAGAGGAGACACAAACACGGACACACACACACACACACACAGAAGAATGAGGGATCCAGCCCCTTAAATCCAGCCTACCCCAGCCCTTCATAGCCCTTCCCCACTCCCCACCCCAAGGGAGGATTGTCTCACACCTTTGCACGCTGCAGTGCTTTGGGGGGTAGCTGGATGCGGGGGAAAGAGTACATAGCCCCTTGCACTGGGTTACAGTGGATGCCAGGTTGCTTGTTTAAAATCTTCTCCGTGAGCTGGGCCTTCTCTGCCAGCCTTGCCAATATAGCCTTCTTTTCCTGGGGTTGGAAGAAGAGTCAGGGCTTAACCAGTTTGCTGGCCACCCCCACCCCACAACTTCAGGGGGGCAGTCTCATGGAATAGACAGCTTGCTAGATCCCTACAATACTCTGCTGAAACTCTGAAGTCACCAATGTCCTAACTGCCAGATCCAATAGTGATTTCTCCATCCTCATCCTCTCTGTAGTTTTAGACACTGTGGCTGATGGACTACTTTCTTCCTCTTCCTCCTGTGACAGAGAGACAATATACCCTGTCCCTAGGTTCTTCTATCTCTCTGTTGTAAAGATATTAGGAGACACCCTATTTTCTAGAGCTAAGGCCCAGCAAGCAAACTGTGTCCTGAGCTTGGCATAACAATAATCCTTTGTGATCACCTTCTGGGTGATTTCCCCCTCTGGCAAAATGTATTGCTTTGACCAGCACCAGGTATTCTCTGAGGGATTCCCTATTTTCCAGTGACCTGACAGCCAAAAGCAGTCAATATGTTTCAGCAGAAAGTGATCAATCAGCATCACTTGACATGCTCACAATTTCTGTTTCTTGTAATTGCTAAGTGAACTGAACCAGGTGCTGCACTCTTGTTCCTGCCGCACTACCTCTGATTCTGTACGCTGCTGAATGATCATAAGTCTCAATGACCTTTATTACCTGAGACAGTAAACGTAAGAGACTGTGCCCACAGGACCCAGGAATCCTGTATTGTCCGAAAGATGCCTGCGCATGTGGGTCTGCCATGGGAACTGTTTATTCAAGACCTAAGAATGATTGTGTTAGGTCCCATCTTTTTGTGGTTTTCAAGAATAAAAGCCCTACCCCTGCCACAAGCCATAAGCCCTCCTCAGGGGGACTTCAGTTTGCAAACCTGTTTTGCTCATTCTGAAATTAGTTAAATTTTTGATTCCTGACTCTCTTGTCTCTAGCCTGCTTTGCTCAGCTCTGGCCACCCACAGTTTAAAGACTGGTTCTGGTCTGGATGACATTTAAATTGGTGTCAGAAGTTGGTTTGGACTCAGAACCAGGTCATTTGACTTTCTGGTACCAGTGAAAACAGAGTAGGCACCACTGGAGATTTATTTCTCCAGAATCCAACCCCCCCCTACTCTGGCTGTGGGACTTGCCCCCCCCCCCATCTGGGTAGTCAGCTGCCCTTGTTCCTGTTCCAATCCTCCAGGCTCATGCTTTGGTTGAGCTCACCTTTCTTTGTGAGGAAAACTCCAGGGTCCCTCCCTTGACCTGGTTCATCCCAGATCACTCTGGAAAGCATATCCTTTCTGCACACCTTTTGTTAATTGGCCTCTCTTTGTGCCTCCTGCTCCTTACCACACATCCTTGTTAAATTTTGCAAATCACGTAGGTGTCTGTTGTACTGTGTGCCTCAGAACCAGTTGAAATTAGCATTTTAATTGCATGCTTTGTCATGTTTGTGTTGTGAGCTAGACCGATGTTTCTGTCTGTCTTGTTTTGTCTGTGTCTTTGTAAAATGTAACATGTCTGCATCATGTTTGTGTTGTGAACTAGATTCTATTACCTTGAAAGATTTAAAATGCATCTAGTCAGAAAAACTTGTAAAGGTTGTAGAGAGTTTAGAACACTGGGAAAGATTAATGAACTTTCACTGTTGAAGCAATTGTCCCAATAAGCAGAACTAACCCCCACTTTAGGCATTCTGTGGGAGTTTAGGTTATAAGAAAAGAGGAAAAATGTGTAAGACAATTTTTTTTTCTGTCATTTTAGCTTTGGCTATGCTGGAATTACAGGAAAAAAAATCAGATAATCAAAGTTGTAGAACCACTAAAAACATCTTAGCAGATTTTCAAGGTTTGAAGATTAATCATTTTAAGATTGCAGGAGACAATTCCTGAGACTTTTGAGTAATTCCAGAAATTCACTCCATCTGAAATATCTTACCACTCTATAAAATTTGTTTTAAAGAAAAATAAGGATTAAATTACATAAACGTTTTTCAAAGTAAATGACAAGATTAATAGCTTCTTTGTTCTAGGGAAATGAAGGAAGGCAGCTAGTTTGGAAGTAATCCAAGAGTGAAGAAAGAAAAAAAATAGGCAAATGGTTTGCACTTTATAGCAGCCTCTTGTTAACCTTTCCTTGACATTTCAGTTTTTATCTTATTTTATTAATAATCTTCACCCACCAATCTCTAAACAAATTAAACTGATTGACAACATTCTGATATTGGGTTCTTCCTCAAGACCACGGCACAACTGGCAGTCACTCTGGTGGAGGAGGATGAAATTAGAAAGAAGAAATTAGAAAGAAGAAATTAGAAAGAAGAACTTAGAGGTGCTTAATTAGAAATAATTTTAGAAATTAGAAATAAGAACTTAGAGATGCTAAAAAGAAAATTTTCCTTGCAACTCTCCTGTAATTGCAATAGCCCATCTCTCCCCATGTCCCTTCTGCACCAGTAAGAAAGTCAAGTAATTTAAACAAGAGATGCAAGCTACAGAATGTAGAATGAAGTCTGGGGTGGATGCTGACAAAAGGAGGAAAAAACCCAAATATTGAGGGATCCTCCACACAACCTCAATCACTCAGCATATCGAGGCTCCGGGAGGGATGACAAGAGGAGGAGGGCCACAAGGAGGGGCATATTCAGAGCAGGCCTGTAATCCCCCAACCCAGAGGATTGGACTCCTGTTGGAGATGTCCCCTTGATCATTCAGGGGCAAGAAGTATCTACCTTTGTTGGTACTGGTGCCGCACCATCAGTTTTAACCCCCTCTGCCTTCCCCAGTCTTCTACCCCAGAGTCATGAGTGTATCTCCGTTGTGGGGACTGCTAACAAGACCATTATAACCCATGTCTCTTCTGAAACTTCTTCAGGGCAGAGACCTTCTCTCTTCCTGTTAACCCCTCTCATCTCAGATCAGATTCACAAATACAGGTGTTGGAAAAAAGATTGCTGGAAAAATGGAGGGAAACTTGAACTATATTCTGCCCTTCCAGCTATGTTCACTTGGTGGAGGGGGAGCAGCAGCTGCAGCAGTTCCCCCCACCCCCGCACCGGCAGGGACCCTGTGCCTCTGAGCATCCTGCAGCCTGCCCCTCTAGGCAAGTCTGGGGGGGCATCACTCAGGCACCATACATCCTGCCCACCCTGCCCAATCAGCTGCAAGTGGCCCCAGTCCCAGCAGTGCCTGCCCCTGAAGCTGCAGTCATTGCGAAGGTGGGTCAGGCCCTATGGCCAGCACCCACCTTCCTTGCCCTGCCACCATGAACTACCATCAATGGGAGGTCCTGGCACCAGCCACCCTAACCCCGGGATTCTACCGCACCCCCCCCAAAGCCCTCCGCAGGCCCTGCTCAGCTGCTGCCTGGGAAGGTCCTGGTGCCCCTGGCAGCACCTAGCATGGCAGTATGAGGTTGAGGGGTGGAACAGCCAGCCTCTGCCCTTGGTGAGCCCACCCTTCTCTTTTCTAGATGCAAAAACTTACTAGCTGTGTAATCTTGTGTAAATTATCTTATCTCAGGGCAGCTAGGTGTTGCAGTGGATAGAGCTCTGGCCTTGGAGTCAGGAGGACCTGAGTTCAAATGTGGTCTCAGACACTTTACACTTACCAGCCGTGTGACCCTGGGCAAGTCACTTAGCCCCGATTGCCTCACCAAAAAGCAAAAAAAAAACCAAAACCATTATCTTATCTCTGTTTGCCCCAGTTTCCTGATCTATAAAGAGAAAAATAATAATGGTACCCACTTTCCAGGGTTGTTAAGAGATCAAAATAATATAAGGATTGTAAAGTGCTTAACACAGTGACTGGCATATGCTAAGCACTACCTTATTATTTCTTTAATTGAATGTAATTGTTCCATACCTGATAACTCTAAAGTGGTTTTAAAATGTCAAAGGCAATAAGATTAATGATTTTTATGTGATAATTTGGAAATGCAATTCACTGAATTGATGTCATCTGAAGTTTTGCTTCATGTTTTAAATACATGATATGGTTTATGTTATTATGTTTCTAAATTCTCTTATATTGTGAAATTCGAGAGACCATTGTAACAGAAATGCTGTTAGACAAAGTAACTTTTTAATCTTGATGCTGTTACACATGAATCAGGCTTTTAAAAGGACGTGATAGGGGCAGCTAGGTGACCAGTGGATAGAGCACTGGCCCTGAAGTCAGGAGGACCTGAGTTCAAATCCGGCCTCAGACCAGACACTTGACACTTACTAGCTGTGTGACCCTGGGCAAGTCACTTAACCCCAACTGCCTCACTAAAAAAATAAAATAAAAATAAAAAAATAAAAGGATACAATAAAAATAGATATTTGAAAATTGCTAAATAGTTCATGAGGCATATTTTGTTATGAAACATAATAATAATAATACTGCTTACTATAATACTATAATAAGTTTACTATAATAGTGGATTTTCATTTAAAATTCTTGGCTATTATGAAAGTGTATATGGTGGTTTACAGATGTAGATTCAACATATTAATGGTGAGTCAACTATCAGGTATTTGCTGTATGTCTGAAGCCCCAGAATATGGGTAGTTTCAATTTATAAGTAATGGATAAATGAAATGTTAACTATTAGGGAAAGATATTCAAGCCCTAAGTTGGGGTTAGTGAAATTTTGCTATTTAAGGTAAAAATTCCTGGGACTGTAATTTACTATTGTTTTGAGCTTTGATTTACAGGAATAGTTGTCTGGATTGTCATGAAGCCAATAACAGAAAATGGCATGTGCTGCAGTCTAGGAACTGCTAAAGGTGGATGCCTGTGCCTGGGAAAAGTTTTGGCGATGACTTAGTCCCCCCATTGTGGGCAGACTAGGTAGGATCCTCCTGATTGTATTTCCTCGTTGTGCTATTTCCTTTCTGAAAGGGAAAATTCCCACCTGGTTAATCCTGAGCCTTGCTTTTGATACATTGTGACTACAGCTGTCAGATATGACTCATGCCTGGAATCAAATGGAGCTAAGGGAGTTTTCCCCTTTGTTATGATATATGACATTGTTATAACTATGTCCTTTTTTTCCTTTTATAGCAATCTATAATCAAGAAGTTTTGAAAGTACAATACTAAATCTATTAAATAATAAATTGATATTGGGACATCTCTGAGTTACTATAATAGAATGAAAGTATGAACATCTTAGAATTTTAACCCACATTTGTGGACAAATTATAATATCCTCCTAAGGGGAAATGATTAAACAAAGTAATAAGACAAAGATGTAATGTGAACCTTTCCTAATTAAATGCAATAGTAAATTTTGAGAACAGCAATAGGATTAGACTTTTCTCTAAGAACTATGTACAAATGTATATGATTGGCTTCCAAAATTTATCTATCATGGAAATTCAGGCTTTGAGTATGTTTTACTAATAAGTTCTCAAAATTGGATTAAGGATTTTACACATAAATTGTATTGATAATGGTAAAGAAAGTGAAATTATTTTACCATTTTAAAAGTAGCTCTCTGATAATTTAAAAAGGCAGAAGAACAGTCCATAAATGAGTTTCCCAAGAAAAAATCACTAGGTACAAGTGAATTCTATCAAACATTTAAAGATCAACTAATTCCAATATTAAATAAATTATTTGGAATAATAGGCAAAGAAGGGATCCTGCCAAACTCCTTTTATGAAATAAATATGATACTGATACTTAAAATCAGGAAGAGTAAAAACAGAAAAAGAAAATTATTGACCAATTTCATTAATGAATATGGATGCAAAAATCCTAAATAAAATACTAGATAAAAGATTACAACAATATATTACAAAGATTATACATTATGACCAAGTAGTATTTATACCAGGAATGCAGAGATGGTTTAACATAAGGAAAATTATTAACATATTTGATTGTATCAATAATAACAAATCATGTGATTATGTCAAGAGATGCAGAAAAATTTAAAGTACAACACTGATTTCTATTAAAAAACATTTGAAAATATAGGTATAAATGGGTTTTTCCTTAAATTGATAAAAAGCACATTTATCTAAAACCACCAGCAAGCATTATTTATCATGGGGATAAGCTAGAAGCCTTCAGATACGAAACAAGGATGCTCACTGTCACCAATAATATTCAATATTATACTGGAAATCCTGGCAATAGCAATAAGAGAAGAAAAAGAAATAGAAGGAATCAAAATAGGGAATGAGGTAATAAAACTATCTCTTTTTGCAGATGATATGGTGATATACTTGGAAAATTCCAAAGACTCAACTAAAAAGTTAGTTGAATCAAATAATAATTTTAGAACAAAATCCTGCAAGGAGATAGTAAGAGATACCTCATTTAAAATAAATCTAGACACTATAAAATGCCTGGAAGTATATTTGCCAAAACAAACCCAGGAACTATAGGAGATTTAAATAATTGGAGAAATATAAATTATTCATGGGTAGGCAGGGCCAATATAATAAAAATAAAGAACAAAAAAGTCAAGAGTAGCAAAAGAACTAATAAAAAATGTAAAAGAAGGAGGTTTAGCAGTATCAGATCTTAAACAATATTATAAGGCAGTAATTACCAAAACTATCTGGTACTGGCTAAGAAATAGAGAAGCAGCTCATAGATTTTTGAAAAAGGGATTCTGGGGGCAGCTAGGTGGTGCAGTGGATAGAGCACCGCCCCTGGAGTCAGGAGGACCTGAGTTCAAATCAGCCTCAGACACATAACACTTACTATTGTATTGTTTTGGTCTTTTTTTAAAGATGTTTATGTTTAAGTTTTCTTGGTTACCTTGGTGACAGGTAAATCTCTCTTCTCAGAACTAGTCCATTGTGAGACTTCTAAGTAGTCTGATCCCTACCTGACTTAATGTAATTATGCAATTATGGGAATTGTGAGGAAAACTTTATTGTATTGTTTGAACCTAGTACTGTGTGCCTGAGAAACTGGATCATCTTTATGTGTTGTTTAGAAACTCTTAACTAAGTACCTATGTTATGCTGACCAGAAACTTAGATTCAAAGATTGATGCAAGGACTTTTCTCTAAGGGACCCTACCAGGTCATTCTGACTACTCCCACAGCTGCCAAACTTGTGGATTTTCTAAAGAAAGCCCCTGCTACTGAATGGACAACAGAACCCTCCAGGGACCTCCAGGTTCATCTGGTATGGACCCAGAAGCAGCAAACAACCAGATAAGATAGCTGTCCCAAGATTCCTGATGAGGGCTAAGGATACTGTCCTACTTTTTTTTTTTCCTCTTCCCTTTTTTTATGTGCCCAATCAACTAAGACTGTGATTCCCGTGTGTTGGCATTTTCTCCCCCTATGTTCTTGGCACCCCTCTCTTTTCTGCTTACAAGCAAACAATAGGTAGTATGACCCCTAGGACACACTTTTCCAATAGGTCCCCTCAAGAAACTAACTCCCAGGCAACATCTCATCCTGGCAGAACTGGCATCTTGGCTTGTATCAAGATATTAAGAGACACCCTGTTTTCCTGAGCTAAGGCCCAGCAGGCAAGCTATGTCCTGAGCTTGGTATAACAACAATCCTTTGCGGTTACGCTCTGGATGATCTCATCCTCTGGCAAAATGTATTGCTTTGACCAGCACCAGGTGTTCTCTGAGGGATTCCCTATTTCCCAGGGACCTGAGGGTCAGAAGCAGCTGACATGCTGCAGCAGAAAGTGATCAGTCAACCTCTCCTGACATGCTCACAATCCCTGTTTCTTGTAACTGTTAATGAACTGAACCAGGTGCTGCAGACCTGGTTTTGTACCCCACTGAACAATCACAAGACTCGTATGACTTAAGAAAATTAAGACTGTGCCCACAAGACCCAGGAAGCCTGTATTGTCCCAAAGATGTCTGCACATGTGGGCCTGCTATGAGAACTATTTATTCAAGACCTAAGAATTATTGTGTTAGGTCCCACCTTTTTTTGGTTTTCAGGAATAAAAGCCCTGCCCCTGCCACAAGTCACAAGCCCTCCTCAAGAACACTTCAGTTTCCAATCCTCTTTTCCTCACGGTGTAATTAATTAAACTTCTCTTTGGTTCCTGACTCTCCTGTCTCTAGCCTACTTGTTCAGCTTTGGCCACCTACAGATCAGAGACCGGTTCTGGTCCGGTTGACACTGTCCGGTCCTTCTCTGTCTCCACTGGCTCCTCAACCTCCTTCTGGCCCCAGTGTGGGTCTGCCCCTGGCCCCTTTCCACTTCCATTTACACTTCTCCCTTAACAATCCCATTCATCCTTATTATCTCCCTCACTCTGATGTAAATTCCTTGCCAGTAGGGATTGTTTCATCCCTTGTAGCTGTGGAGCAGGTGTGTAACATCTGCAGATTTACTGACATCCCATCTTTGCAGATCTCTCCCGAGTTTGTGTCTCTCCTCTGAGGATGTCACAGAATCATGTCCCCGAGGACCAAGCAGACAGCTCCTCTTGGGGTATCACTGGCACCTCCAATCCAGGATGTCTACCAGCCAGTGTTTCCCCCTAACCAAGCTGCCTCCTCTTTCTGACTTCCCTGCCTCTCCAGGGCCCCAGGCCCCTGTGTTTGGGAACCTGTTATCTGTCCCTCCTCCTCCTCCTCCTCCTCCTCCTCCCTCACCTCTCCTGTCCAGTTACCAGATCCTGTTGGTTTCATCTCCTCAACATCTCTCTCCTCTGTTTCTTCCTCACAACTCCCACTACCATCATTCAAGTATGTGTCCTCACTGCCTCCTGCCTTCCCTAGTGGCTCTTCTCCCCTCTCCCAAGGCCCTCCATCACCTGGCACCCTAACTTTCCCAACATTTGTTACTCTTCTCCCTGTGCTGTGTGCTATAGACACATACTGGATTACTCTCAGCACCCTGAGAACGGACTGTGCTCTCTGGAATCCATGCCTTTGTCCATACTCTTCCTTGTGCCTGGGACGCCCTCTCTTGTACTCCTGGTTTGCTGAATTCTTTCCTCAATATTTCAAAGAGCTTCCAGCAAATTCCTCCTCGGATGCTTCATTGCGGACTAGGGGTCTCCCTGTGTTCTTGGCAGCCGTGCCACGGGCTTGATTCTGACTGATCCTTTAAGGCCCAACTCCTAGGGCACCACCTCCAACCAGCTGCCCTGGCTTGGTTCCAACCCTCCCCCCATTCCTCGGTCTCATGTTTGCTTGTCTGCTCGTTTGCTCTGGTCTCATGCACTTGTGTAATATTGTCCCTCGTTCCCCCACCAGACTGTGAGCTCCATGAGTAGAAGGCTCACCTTGGATTCAAACCAGGTCCTATCATCCCTGGCACCCAGTACCCCTAGGGCTCTCGATTTTTGCTGGATTGGATTTGGAGTAAGAACAACCTGGCTCAAGTCCCAGCTCTCCTATTTTTTTTAGGTGTGTGGCTTTAGGCAAGTCCATACCCTTTTCCAAGCTTTAGTTTCCTCACCTCCAAAATGAAGGGGTTGGACCAGATGATGTCAGAGGTCACTTCCAGCTCCAAATCTAGGACCCTGTCTGTGATCCCTGGCACCACTTACCCATGGAACTGTTACTGGAAGGTTCCCCAGCCTGCAGGGTGCCCCATCCCATCCCACCATCTACCTTGGCCTTGGTCCTACTCACCTGTTGGAACTGCTGATAAGAGGGCTCCCCGGGTTGGGGGGGATTTGTCACTATGTCAATGAGAATTTGCCCTAGTACTGGTGGGCATAGCCGAACTGACTGGAACTTCAACATCTGCTGCTTTACTGCAGGGTCCATATTCACTACTTCTGTGTAGCCCCCCCGGAACCCACACCTAGGAAGAGTGTCAGAGGATCAAAAGGACTAAGGAATTGGGGAAGGGTTCCCAGGGGGACTTAGGGCCTGGGGCATGTCTGAGCAGTACTGAGGGATAGGTAAGGCTTATTATCTGGGGATAACGGGGCTTATTACTTGGGGATAAGAGTTTCTGGTTAATTAGGGAGGGGGATTCCCATATCTCCCCGGCTTGGAAGGATAGGGAGGATTCCTGTGTCCCCCTGGCCAAGAAAGGGGAGCATTGATGCTCCCTGTGTCTTACTCGCCCATGTAGCCCTTAGAGCAGGAGTGAAAGGAAGCAAGCTGTAGCTGCTGGGCATAGGGTGAGCCCATCTCCATCAGCACCTTCTTGAATGAGTGAAACTGGGATCCCTCAGCATATACATTGTCCTGGTAAACCTGAGGGTCCAGGTAGAAGGGAGGTCACATTCACAGTCAAAGACACCCCTGAGGCCTCCCCTCCCCCAGCCCTAACCACCCCACCGCCCCCCGCCCCCCGCAGGGCCCTTGCTTAGACACCTCATCAGCCATCAGGAAGAGATGCTCCTCATAGGCAAATCGAATGACAGCTTCGATGTTCTCACGGCTCAGGACCTGCCCTGGGTTTGGAGTTGGGAGTACAAAAGTGGACAGGAGAAGGTCATAGGAGGTCACAGAGGACAAGTGGGTGATAGAGGTGGATTGCAGGTTGTCCTGGTGCTTAGGCTAGGATGGGGCAGGGAATGAGATGCATGAACAGATTCCCAACCCAAGACGTGGGGAGGGTGATGCCCAAGGAAGCCTGGGCCTGAGGATGGGGTAGACAATGGGGCCAGACTGGCAGGGGGGTGGATGAGGCAAGGGTGAGGTACGTCTACCTGTGGGGTTGCCAGGATTGATGACACACAGGACCTGAGGCTGGCAGTGAGCTTTGGCCTGTTCTAGGGCCCGCTGCAACTCAGCCACATCTAGTCCCCAGTAATGCTCCTCATTCAAGTAGTAGTTGATCTGGACAGCATCAAATTCAGCCAGGGTGGCTGAATATAATGGGTACTGGGGAATAGGAATCATGACCCCTGTCCGAGTCTTTCCTTTACCTGACACCAACAGATTCAGCACTGCCTGAAGAAGAGAGGTAAAAGCTGAGTCAAGGGTCAGGGGACAGGGGCTCCCTCTTGCCAACACCCTTTACTTCCTCCCCCTGACTTCCATAGCATTTCTGAAGCCATGGACCCACTGGCCCTGATTAGGAATCCGTACCCACCCCACTTCCTCCCCCTTTCCTTGCCAACTGAGCAGAAGCTGTGCCAGGCTCGGGTACAATGGGGTCCTCTGTGCCGATGGCTGCTAGAAGAAGGGCTGAGCAGGGGATGGAGTGGGGAGGGGTCTGAGGAAATCAGATGGTGGGGAAGGGAAGACACAAAGAAAGAGGGAGGTGTACCATGATGGCACTGCTGGCCCCTGTGGACAGGAAGATGTTGTCAGGGTCAGAAGCAATGCCCCCGTCCCGATGCTCAATGTACCTTGCCACATCTTCTCGAATCATCTGGATGCCAGCGCTGGCGCTGTAAGACCCTAAGCCAGGGTGGGGATGGGGAGTTAAGATGGGTATGGGTCAGAAAGAAGGGCATGGAGACTGTGTGCAGAGCCACACTCCCTTAGATCATAGCATCCCTGAGGGCAGGACCATGGCCCCCTTCAGAACCAGAGTGTCTCACCGTCAAAGCTGCAAGGGGCCTCAGAAGTCATCCCATCCAACCCCCTCATTTTACAGATGAAGACATTCAGGCCCAGAGAGGTGAAGTGATTTGTCCCAGGTCACACAGGTGAGAACCAGCAGAGCTAAGATTCAAAACCAGATTCCTGTGCTACAAATCCAGTGACAGGCTGCTTGAGGGGGCAAGTGTGAGAACAGGCAGAGAAGGGACTCACCTGTGCTGTGGCCCTCACAGGACTGCAAGATTCTCATTGCCCGTTTCTTGGCATCTTCTGGGAAGGATGGGCTGCTCAGGAGATCTGGGTACTGGCAGAGGGCCAAGACCTGAGAGTTGTGTGTGTGTGTGAGAGGAGAGAATGGCACAAAGTGAAGGCCCATGGCATCCCCCGAGGGAAAGAAGGAACAGATACTAAACTGGACTGGGCAGGGTGGGAGCGAGGCCTCTCACCTGGCGCATAAAAGTGATTGGCTTCTGACCCATAGCTTGGGCATCTCCTATATTGGCCCGGATAATCTCTGTGAAGGGCTTCTTCACACCCTGTAGAGAGAGAGGATGAGAGCCCTCCCTCTACCCCTCATTCTTCTCCTTTCCCAGCTGTCTGGGCTCCCAGAACCAAATAACCCTGAGGAGGGAGGGGGCTGGCCTCACCCAGTGCCTGCCCTATTCTGCCTAGACAAGCTATAGAGCCCCTGGCAAGGGGTGGGAGAGCACAGGATGAATTCCTTACTCATGCAGCCTCTCCCCTACCACCCCACAGCTGTACTGAGGGAGGCAGGGGTGAAGGTAAGTGGACTAGAGAAGGCAATGGGCAGGAGGGTCTTAGAGAGGTGCCCCTCACAGCTGAAACCCACAATTGGGAAGGGTACTGAGACAGTTTGGGTCCACCTTATCTTCCTGCCCACAGTCCAGAGCTGCCTGGAGAGAGAGCCCTGGTCTTGTAGGGGACGGGACACCTGGGGCAATGCTGGCTGAACCCTCCTTACCCTTCTATTATGTGTCTTCTCTAATCCTATTACTCACGGCCTTGTATTCCTGGAGTAATCTCAATTCTAGAAAGAAAAATCTCAAGCATGGGAACATGGAGCCCCTGACCCAGGGCATGTGTAAAGGTTGGCATGGAGGGTATGTAGCTACGAGACAGGTAGAGTGATGGGGGGCAGTGTGTCCCTGGGGAAACAGAACCTTAAGAAATAGGTATGGGCAGGAGTAAGAGAAGTTGGATTGGGAATAAGAGGTTGGGCAGGGCTAAGCACATAGTAGGTGCTTCACCAATCCATTCAGGGGGCTGGAGGGAGTTAAGTGGAAGGAAGGAAGATGGTAAAGTCATCGGGAGAGTTAGTTCTTACCCCAAGGACAGGTGACAAGTTTGGACGGAGCGGCTGTCTGGGAAGGGGGTGAAGGGGTGAGAGGAACCCAGGACAGTACCTGCTGAAGCTCTCTCTCCAGCTCCATAGCCCGAAGCAAGATGGGCCCTCGGACAGCATACTCGATGTTTTTCACAGATTGGTTCATGGTATCCAAGGTCAGCACCTTGTCCCGAATCCCATTCATGACCTGTTGCTTCATGTTCTTGTTTGCCATGGTCCTACATGGGGGAACAGATGAAGCCTACTCAGAGTTCCCCACCCCATGCTAGCATCCCATACAGCACCCCCTCATGACGGCGTAAGGCAGCTTGGTTCTGGGAGGGTCCAAAGACAGAAAGGGACGGAGAGAGGAAGAGCACTGAAGGGGGGAGGGCAGGAAAGGGGAGCAGGAGGGAGAAGAAGAGGAGGAAGAGGTACAGGAGGGCACCACGTAAGGGTATTAGGCAAGCAGGAAAGGCAAGAAAGAGAGAGGAGAAAGTATAGGAGAAAGTCGGAGGGGAAGGAGGAAAAATGGAGTTTAGGGCCCAAGAAGGGAGAGCAGGCAAGGAAGGAGGGGGGGAGAGAGGGAGGTAAGGTGAGGTGAAGTGAGGAGGAATAGATCAGAGACCAGGGAAGAGCAGGACATGTGGGAAAGAAGGGTTAGGAGAAGAGGGGATGAAGAAAGGGAAAGGGATGAAAGGGGGTAAGAGAAAGGACAAGGAGGATGGGTCGGAAGCAAAAGAGGTGAGACATCTGGGAAGGGAACAGAAAGGTGGTGAGGGAAGGAAATCGTCCCTGAGAATCAGGCAAAAGAATTGGAGGAGGAGTGGGAGGGTAGGAAACCTGTGCTGGAGGGGGTGAGTCCCCTCTCCCGCTCAGAGCCTTGAGTTCCCAGATTGTCCCACAGAGAATGGAGTGAGTGAGAAGGGAGCTGAGGCCCCAGGCCCCCTGCCCCGCCCCAGCAGCCCTGGCATAGCTCTGCCCCTGGAAGGGGTAGGGGAGGGAGGGAAGGTAGAGGCGGAGCTTAGGGCAGGACTCCTGTCACTGCCAGGAGCAGGGAGACAGTCACATAGCTGAGGCGAGAAGGGGAGAGAGAAACCCAGACAGCCACAGGAGAGACAGAGAGATAGATGGGGAAGAGAAAGATGAGAGAGGTGAGGGACCAAACAGCCGAGGCTTGGGGATGAGGAAGCCCCTGAGGGTGTCGGGAGACAGTGTGTATGTGAGGCCGGGGTGCTACAGCTGCCGTTTCCCTGCGAGCTTGGGCTGTTACCCCATCAGAGTTCTGCTGAGGTTCAGCCCCTTCATCTTTCTGTCTGATCAGGCCTGTTTCCCTGGCAACTGGGCAAGGCCCCAGGAATCATGGCTAAGGGTGGGGAACTCTGATGCCATCATTCTATTCCTACTCTGCTGACATGAACACCTGAGGCTGATGTATGTTGGGGGGGGAGGGAACCCTCTTTCAACCTCCCAGGCTCTGCTCCCTTCCTCCTCCCACCCCCATGCAGGCCCGGAGGTGCTGGCAATTCAGAGCCCTTACCCCAAGGCTGTACTTGCCCTGTCCTTGGGAAAAGTCTCTGGAAGGCTCATGGAAGGAGAGCCCAGATGTTTGGTTTCTGGACTTTGGTCAAAGGGCACAGAGACTTCAGACACCAAGGACAGGGAGACTGGAGAGAAGGGGTGATCTGCACAGCAGGGATAGGAGTCTGCATAACCAGCACGCCTGGAAGTAGTCTTTTGCCAGACTATAACTCCTCCAGGCTTCCTGGGCACGAAGAAGTTTGGGGGAGAGAGAAAGAGAACACAGGGTGAAACCACACTTTCTAGAGGGATTAATCTGGGGGAGGGAAGTGGTCTGAAGGACGATGGATGTCAACGTAGCCATCCTCTAGCCCCAGGCCTGGAGGGGGACCCACTCAGAGGTCACTGAACCTGGAGCTACGGATCAGGATGTGTGGGTTCAGTTTGTTCCCAGTCCTGAGCGACTCTTCCAACCCACTGCTAACACACCTGTCTGGGGTGTGATCATAGTCCAGCCCTCTCCCCTTAGCCCACACTCACCTTGTGGGGAATGTCCGGGTTTCTCAGGTCCTCTCTCCGAGTTCCCTACCCCTGGCAGGAAGGGAGACAGTCAGAGGGCCCCACCAGTGGGCAGAAGGAGGAGTTAGGAGTCCCTTATCCTCATCTAGCCCCACCCCTCCCTTTCCCTTCCTTTAGGGGCCACCTGTAAGTGGCCCAGCCTAGCCTCAGGCAGCTCTGACCAAGTTTTGCTCTGCTTCCAGATAACTGCATATAGCTGAGCCCAGCTGTGCTTGGCATGTTCTCAGTCCTAAGGCCGATCACTACTCTGCCTTGTCTAGTTACCTTTGCCCATCCCCCCCAAATCCCACTCTGTGCCAACTAACAGAAATAGCCCAGGGCACCAAAGCTGACTTTGAATCTGCCCTTGTTTGAAGACTGAGTTTAAGTGCATCTTTCCTCCCAGAGGTCTCACCTCTTGGAATGAAGTGGGCAGCAGGTTTCTCTCTACTCAGCCCTTCCCTCTCCCAGTGCACAAGGTTAATATGGGTTTGGACCCCGGGCGGGGCCAGATAGTTCTCCTCCCCCTAATGACCTTTTCAGCAACTGCACCATCCCACACTAAATTTAACCCCAGCCTGCCCATCTGGTCCTCTCTCCCCACCACCCAAGCCCAGTCATGGGCTCCCTGTGCTATGTCCTGTGCATGTACAGGCTCCTAACCCCCTGAAAAAGAGGAAATGAGGAAAAGAGGAAAGGTAGACAGACAGAGGTCACAGGCATATGGAGACAAGGGCATCAGGGAACCTGATCTGGGCCAATGCAAAATGGGTAAGGAGATGACAGCAGGCCAGCTGTGCTCCTTAGAGCCAAGGGATGAATGTGATCTACCTAAAGACTTCCTGGGCCCATAGGGTCTTGGTCTGAAATAGATTAAGAAGGATGAGGAGGAGAGACAGAACTGCTAAAGGCCCTGACACTCAGAGGGCTGAGATGAAGACCAGTCAAGCATGTTTTCAAGAAGGAGATTGGGCCTTAGGGCCTGGGTCCCTCACCACAGCCTGTGGCTGGAGCTCAGCATCTGTCTGCTTATCCTCATCCTCTTCTGGGGGTTCAGTGGCAGTGGATGGCTGCTGTTACCACACTATGGCCTCATGTGCATGTGCTTTATGGTACAGGTGGGTATGCTCTGTCACACTCACTCTTCATACAACCTTCCTGAAGTGGGGGGACACAAGGACACCCCCTTGAGCTCCCTGGCTGCCCTTTGGTCCCTGGAAGTCAGAGTTTATTATCTCTGATACGTCACCCTCCCCCAGTCAGCTTTCCCAGCTGAGCCAGGCCAGAGTCAGGCCCAGGAGGAGAAACTCCACCAACCCCACACCTCACCCCAGGGAACACCTATCTAGGACCTCCTCCCTCTGGACTCTGCCCTAGAGTCCGAAGTTGAGCTGGGGGAAGTGCCTCCGGGGCAAAAGTACATGGTCCTTGGAGTACCTCTCATCAGGTCTCTTATATCAGTTATGAACCAGCTTGACCCCTCTCACTTGAGAAAGGCCTATAACCTGGATTCGTCAATCAGGAAAAACCATTTTTGGCCCACTTTGAGCTTAACCTACCATAATTCTTTGCATGCTCGGGCATAACAGACATGCTTTGCTTTGCTCTCTGACTGAATCCAAGCCCTTCTGCTGCATTTGGCTCACTGGGAACATTCATCTGCCAAGGACATGGTCCATTGGACATTTCCCTTATCTTTTTATGTCCCTCCCTTGTTAGAGGCACTATCTTGATACCCCCCAATGTTGCGATACACTATGTTTACTGTTGGCAGAAAGCCAGACATCCTGGGGTGACCCTTTCCGTTTTGTGGAACTATAATTTTGGCTAATGAAGGACACCAGGATCCTGAGTGGGAGTTGGGGGGGTCTTACTCTATGGTTATAAAAACTTCTTGAACTAAGCCTTCAGGGAGCTCAGAATTATTTCCTGACTCCCATGCATGCAAAATTCTCTGGCTCAATGAGAATAAATAAGCTCATATAAGGACATGTACAGCCTGATTCTGTTTGTTCCTTGATCCTTTGATCCTCTATTTAAGGTGAACTCCATTCTATTTGTTTATTGAACAAGCCTTTGGTAAAGTGGGAAACTGATTCTGTTTACTTCTTCAGACCAAACCTCTGGTTGGTGCCATGACTTGGATAGGACTGATAGAGGGGTGAGATGACTCCCGCCCTGACAGGTGTAGTGATTCCGCACCATAGCATCAGGTTTTTCCTGGAGTCTCAACTTTGCCCCGTGTGGGTGAGTTTTTCTTTCTACTCCCAGCTCTCATTCTCAGACTTCCATGGGTTTGGTCAAAGTCAACAATTCTCTTTGAAGCAACTTTGGGCACAGGGATCATTTTGGTATTTATTTTCTTGATCCCCTCCAGTAAAGGATCCTAAAACAATAGGGTAATGGGTTGATCAGAAACTAAAATTAGAGATCTGCCTAACAAGACCGCTACCTTTTGTATGTCAAAGCATTATCAGTCTGATGACAACAAATACTGCAAATGTTGGTCTCAATTAACTAAAGACAGCCCTGAATTATGTTGGCCATGTTGGGGCTCTTTTGACCAGTCTAAGTTACTCTATCTTAAAACTAAATTAAGCTTAAAAACCAACAAGACATCTAATCAGGAATGAGAATGTTTTCATCATTGGTGTGCTGAGATGGTGAAGTGAGAAGGAAAGGCAGAAGCCTCTTCCTGTAAAAACTGCAAAACTGCTTCAACTCCATTTTCCCCTGTGCTAATTCCCTCTACCCCACCTTCCCCTCCCACCCAATGGCCCCGACCTGTCCCTCTCCTCTGGCCATTTCTTCTCCTCCACCCCCTCTACCTTATCTGTTACCTCCTCCCCCCTCCCCTTCCTTTGAGGACTTGGGTCCCGGGGAGGATAATTCTGCTCAGCCATCTCTTCCCTCCTCCTTTGTCCCTTAAAGGCTAAAGTCCTGACAGGGACTCAGATCCCTGAACTTAACTTTATCAGGACCTACCCCTTTAAGTCCACAATGTTAGGGGTGCTCTGAAGAAGGCTTGTAGATACAGTTCCCATTCTCTCTCTTTGCCCCTCCCTCACCTAGAAGAGGCATACAGTTGCTACACTGTCCAGTCTTGGATCTGCAAATTCATGATGGGGATTTCTAACAAGCCTCTCCCTGTCATTCTATGATTAGATTTTGTTCACTGTTTGTATTTGTCAAGTAAATTGTTTGTCTGTGTCTCTGTGTCTGTATCTCGTGTACTGTGAGCAAGTCTTTCAGAGTCTTTATCCCTGAAAGATTAAAATGCAGCCAACGAGAAACTTCTAAGGGCTGTAGCTAGGAAAACTGTAAACAAACAAACAAGCCTGTAAGACTTTTTCCTTGTGGTCCCAACTATAGCCAGGCTGGAGCTACAGTGAAAAGTCAGATACAGCTAAAAACATCTTAGATTCTGGAGGTTTTGAGATTAATCAATAAGGAGTTTGGAAACTATTCATTTTGGGATTGCAGGAGACAACTCCTGAGATTTGGGGCTAATTCCAGGAATTCATCCCCTGCTAAAACTCCTTCTCACAATCCTAATCACTCAGCATTTCCCACTCCCTCACCTGGGATTAGGAGTATATTTCAGTATGGGGATTGTAAGAGCCCCATGAGTTCTTGTTAATTGCTGTCATCCTAGATCAGGTTAAAAGAAGAGAATGCTGGAGAATTGTAGGGAACTCAAATCACTCTTTTGCACCTGGCAAAAGGAGGAGATGGGCCAGGCCCATAGAGAGCATTCTCTGAGCCCTGCCACCAAGAATTATCCCTACCGGGGCAGGTAGGTGGCGTAGTGGATACAGCACCAGCCCTAAAGTCAGGAGGACCTAAGTTTAAATCCAGCCTCAGACCAAACACTTGACATTTACTAGGTGTGTGACCTTGGGCAAGTCACTTAACTACACTTGCCTTAAAAAAAAAAAAAAGAATTATCCCTACTGGAAAGGCCCTGGCATCAGCCACCCCAGCCCCTAGGCAATGCCTGGCATGGCAGCCAGCCAGCCCGGGCCCTTGGTAAGCCCACACTTCTCTGTTCCAGTTACAGAAATGCAGCAGCTTTGTAGTTTATAGCAAGCTTTTTTTATCCCTGTTTGCCCCATTTCCTGATTTGTAAAGGGAAAAATAGTGGTTGTTGTGGGATCAAAATGATATAATGATTGTAAAGTGCTTAACATGATGACCGGCGTATGGTAGACACAACATTACTATAATCTCTCTAATTTAATGTAATTGTTTCATATCTGATAACTTTTGAGTTATCAAATACCAAAAGTAATAAGATCAATAATTTCTAAATGTGACAATCTGGAAATGAAGTTGATGTCATCTGAAGTTTATTGTTTGTGTTATTATTGTATTTCTGAATTGTATATTTCTAAAATTCTCTCTTATTATAAAATGTGAGAGACCATTGTGAGGTGCAAATGGTGCTAGAGGGGGGCGGAGCCAAGATGGCGCAGTAAAAGCAGGGACTTACTTGAGCTCTCCCCCAAACCCCTCCAAATACTTGTAAAAAGTGACTCTAAACAAATTCTAGAGTAGTAGAACCCACAAAAAGACAGAGTGAAACAAATTTCCAGCCCAATACAACCTGGATGGTCAATGGGAAAGGAGCGCAGTTCAGTATGGGCGTGCACGCAAAGACCAGGCCTCAGTGAACCTGAAGCAGGCTTCAGGGACTGAATCGTGGGCAGCTGTGGCGGTTTCCAGACTTCTCAACCACAAATGCCAAAGCCATCTTAGAAGGTCAGTGGGAAAAGTCTGTTGGACCTGGATGAGAGAGGAGCATAGTCCAGCCCTGGCCCCGGGGCAGTGGCCAGAGCTGCAGTTGCTTCCAGAGCTTTCAGCCCACAGACAGTGGGGGGATCAATCAAAGTGGGATTGCAGGGATCTCTTTGCTGGTGCTGAGGCAGGAATCCCTTGCTTTGCCTGTGCTTGGATGTGGGTCTAGTTCTGGGTGTCTGTCCTGGGGCAAAGAGGAATGCTGGAGTGGTGGAGCTTGTGGCAGCAGTGGAGAAGAAACCCTCCTCTCATTTCCAGGACAGAAAAGAGTGCTTGTGGTCGCTCACAGACCACAGAACACGCCAGGAAATGAGTAGACACCTCTCCTTAGATCGTACCACCTTGGAAGAACTGAAAACTTACAGATCCCTAGAAGTATCTCTGAAAACAGCTGGGAAAACCCCTGAAGCTTGGGACAGTACACTCTTCACATTGGAAGCAGAGCCTACCTTAACAAAGAGTTAAAAAGTCAAGGAACTGTCTGGGAAGATGAGCAAACGGAGGAAAAAAATTCAGACTATAGAATCTTACTTTAGTGAGAAGGAAGATCAAAACATACAACCAGAAGAAGACAACAAAGTCAAAGTTCCTATATCCAGAGCCCACAAGAAAAATATCAATTGGTTTCAGGCCATGGAAGAGCTCAAAAAGGATTTTGAAAATCAAGTAAGAGAAGTAGAAGAAAAATTGGGAGAAGAAATGAGAGTGATGCAAGAAAATCATGAAAAATGAGTCAACAGCTTGCTAAAGGAGACCCAAAACATGCTGAAGAAAATAACACCTTAAAAAATAGACTAGGGGCAGCTAGGTGGCGCAGTGGAGGGGCAGCTAGGTGGAGCAGTAGATAGAGCACCAGCCCTGGATTCAGGAGGATCTGAGTTCAAATCTGACCTCAGACACATAACACTTACTAGCTGAGTGACCCTGGGCAAGTCACTTAACCCCATTGCCTAGCCAAAAAAAAAAAAAAATAGACTAGACCAAATGGCAAAAGAAGTCCAAAAAGCCAGTGAGGAGAATGCCTTAACGAGGAGAATTGGCAGTGGCAGCTACATGGAGCAGTAGATAAAACTCTAACCTTGGAGTCAGGAGAACCAGAGTTCAAATCTGGCCTTGGACACTTGATGCTTACAAGCTATGTGACCCTGGGCAAGTCACTTGACCCAGACTGCCTCACCAAAAAATCAAAAAAAAAAAAAAAGGCAGAATGGGCCAAATGGGAAAGGAGGTCCACAAGCTCACTGAGGAAAGTAATTCTTAAAGGAGCAGCTAAGTGGCGCGGTGAATAGAGCTCTGGCCTTGGAGTCAGGAGGACCTGAGTTCAAATCCAGCCTCAGACACTTAACACTTACTAGCTGTGTGACCCTGGGCAAGTCACTTAACCCCGATTGCCTCACCAAAAAGCCAAAAAACAAAACAAAAAAATTAAAATTAAAATGGAAGCTAATGACTACAAGAAATCAAGAAATTATAAAACAAAACCAAAAGAATGAAAAAATAGAAGACAATGTGAAATATCTCATTGGAAAAACAACTGATCTGGAAAATAGATCCAGGAGAGATAATTTAAAAATTATTGGACTACCCGAAAGCCATGATCAAAACGAGAGCCTAGACATCATCTTTCAAGAAATTATCAGGAGCAGCTAGGTGGCACAGTGGATAGAGCTCCAGCTTTGGAGTCAGGAGGACCTGAGTTCAAATTTGGCCTCCGACACTTGACACTACTAGCTGTGTGACCCTAGGCAAGTCACTTAACTCTTATTTCCTCACTTAAAAAAAAAAGAAATTATCAAGGAAAATTGCCCTGATATTCTTGAACCAGAGGGTAAAACAGAAATTGAATGAATTCCAGAAGAAAAACTCTCAGGAATATTATAGCCAAATTCCAGAGTTTCCAGGTCAAGTAGAAAATATTGCAAGCAACCAGAAAGAAACAATTCAAGTATTGTGGAAACAAAATCAGGATAACACAAGAATTAGTAGCTTCTACATTAAGAGATAAGAGGTCTGGAATATAACATTCTGGAGGTCAAAGGAGCTAGGATTAAAACCAAGAATCACCTCCCCAGCAAAACTGACTATAGTCTTCAGGGAAAAAATGGAAATTCAATGAAATAGAGGACTTTCAAGCATTCCTCATGAAAAGACCAGAGTTGAATAGAAAATTTGACTTTCAAAAACAAAACTCAAGAGAAGCATGAAAAGGTAAACAGGAAAGAGAAATCATAACAGATTTATTAAAGTTGAACTATTTACTTTCCTACATAGAAAGATAATATTTGTAATTCATGAGATCTTGCTCAGTATTAGGGTAGTTGGAGGGAATATATATATAGACAAGGGGCATAGGGTGAGTTGAATATGAAGGGATGATATCTAAAAAAGAAAATTAAGGGATGAGAGAGGAATGTACTGGGAGAAGGAGAAAGAGAGAGGTAGAATGAAGTAAATTATCTCACATAAAAGAGGTGAGAAAAAGCTTTTACAGTGGAGGGGAAGAGGGGGGAGGTGAGAAGGAATAAGTGAACTGTACTCTCATCAGATTTGTCTTAAGGAGGGAATACCATACACACCCAATTGGCTATGGAAATCTATCCTACCCTACAAGAAAGTAGGGGGGAAGGGGATAAGAGGGAGGGGTGATTGAAGGGAGGGAAGACTGGGGGAGGGGGTAATCAGAAGTAAACACTTTTGAGGAGGGACAGGGAGAAAGGAGAGAATAGAATAAATGGGAACCGGGATAGGATGGAGGCAACTAGTCTTTCACAACATGACTATTATGGGAATGTTTTGCATGACCACATACGTATGGCCTATGTCAAATTGCCTGCCTTCTCAATGAGGGTGGATGGGGAGGGAACAGGGGAGAGGATTTGGAACTCAAAGTTTTAGAAACGAATGTTAGAAATTGTTTCTGCATGCAACTGAGAAGTAAGATACACAGACAAAGGGGTATAGAAATCTTTCTTACTCTACAAAAAAACAGAAGGGGAAGGGGATAAGGGTGAGGGAGGGGGAGAACAGATTGGATGAAGGGGGAATCAGAATGCAGGCCGTCATGAGGTGGGGGAGGGGAGGGATGGGGAGAAAATTTGGAACTCAAAATCTTGTGAAAGTGAATGTTGAAAACCAAACATAAATAAATAAATAAATAAATTGGGGAGAAAAAAAGAAATGGTGCTAGACAAAGCACTTTTTAATCTGGATCTTGTTGCACATGGATTGGGCCTTTAAAAGGATGTGATTAAAAAAATTGTGGTAATTGAAACTGTGAAATATTTGATAAGGAATATTTAGTTATAAACAGGTAAAAATAAAAATGATATTTACTACAATAGCAAATTTTCATTTGAAAATCTTGGCTATTATGGAAACATATAAAGTGGTTTAAAGATGTAGTTTCAGGGATAGCTAGGTGGCACAGTGGATAGAGCACAAGCCCTGGATTTGGTAGGACCTGAGTTTGAATCCAGCCTCAGACACCTAACACTTAATAGCTGTGTGACCCTGGGCAAGTCACTTGACCCCATTGCCTAGCCAAAAAAAAAAAATCCTAAAAGATGTAGTTTTAACATATTAATGATGAGATGAATGATTTTCTGTGCAAGGTAATTTGGAAATGTGTTCACCTAAAGTGATTATGGGTTTGGTCCAAGTTTTAAATACATAATATTGTTTGGGGTATTGTTATGTTTCTGAATTGAATAATTTGGTAAACAATTGTATCAGCTATGTTGTTGAAAAATCAATTCCTCTCACGACCTAGATGTTACATTAAGAATTGTACACCCCTGCACAAAAATGTATGGGAGGATGAATAAGTTAGGATAAACTTCTAAGTTTTGTCTATATTTAAGAGGAAGCTTCACCTAAAGTTGTTATCAACCCGGTGCAAGAGTTTTCTGTGTTGTGGAATTCCTACTGAGTGAATGGGAATCCTTGTACAATATAGGGGTGTGATTTTCAAGCCTGTTTCATCTATGTATATACATTTACATTTGTGTTAATTTGAAGGTTTGTGAACTACCGCATCCACTATTTATGTGAGATTCCAGAATGTAGTTATTTTCTTAATTTCTAATGATATATTTAAGGACAAAGGAAAGATAAGATACTGAGTAAATTTTTAAAGGTGTAAACTTTGTTATTGTGATAGGCTAATTTAATGGGGCATGTTCTTCTTGGTTTATAAAAACTGAATCTCCTCCCTATTGCAACACCTTTTTGACTAGGAATTTTGTGATAACTAGAAATTCTGTGTTAACTAGGAATTTTGTGATGACTAGGAATTTAGTTTGTTATAGCACTTTGGGAATTTATGTTACGAAGGATATTTTATACCAATTTAGTTTTAATGAATTCCAATTTTAAAGGTTTATTTATGCTTTAAGGTAGAAAAGAGAGGTATAACTTTTAAACTGTTTTTAAGGGGAAATATTTTTAGAAATAAATAAAAAAATCTCTTGCATGATTTTTAGAAGGCTTACTAAATTTTCATTTGCAAGATAATCTATTGCTAAATTATTCTAGCGAGTTGTAAAGTAGAAGAGATCTTACTGTTTTAATCTGAATTGTAGTCATTTCATGGCCTAAGCAAGAGTTAAATTAGTGTCTGAACTTATCATATGTATAAGATTCAATTCCTGAAGTATCATTCTTTCAGGGTGAGGCAGATAATTAGAGAAGGGTAAACAAGCTTGTAAAACAAGGATGTAAATCTATCAAGCTGTGAAGTTGAAGTCAGGAACTCCTTTTGTTTTTGTTTAAGGAATAGGATTTCAGTACAGATAGTTATGTTAGTGAAGAGTAGTAACGTATGAGCTCTTCTGCGTTATCTTAATGGGAAATCTGATTTTACTCATACCTATTATTTAATCTGGATTAGAACATGTGCAGAAATGTACACAAACTGCTCAACTCACCTTAAGATGTTCCCATTGTTTAAAGAGATTCTGAGAGCAGTAGTATTTTTCTTGATAAATCTCTTACTGTTAAAAATGTGAGATTGTAGCAAATACTTATGTGATCCTTCAGAGCTGAATTCACCTGCAGCCCTGATTATTGGAACTTGCTATTTAAGACTTTATGGGACTGTAATTTACTATTGTTTTGAACAGGGATAGTTGTCTGGATTATCATGAAGCCAACAATAGAATGGCATGTGCTGTAGGCTGAGAACTGCTCCAGGTGGATATCTGTGCCTGGGAAAATTTGTGAGGACAAAGTTGGACATGGTAGAACCCTCATGACTTTATTTTCCAATTGTGTTGTTTTTTTTTCTGAAGTCCCCACCTGATTGATCCTGAGCCCTGCTTTTTACATCGTGTGCCTCCATGATTGGTTGTCAGATGTGACTTATGCCTGTGAATGTGAGCTAAGAAAGTTTTTTCCCTTATGTTATGCTATATGACTTTGTTATAACTATGTCTTTTTTTCTTTTACAGCAAATTTCTATAACCAAGAAGTTCTGTAAGTACAATTCTAAATCTATTGAATAATAGATTGATACTAGAACATCTCTGAGTTACTATAATAGGATGCAAATATGAATATCTTATAATTTTAACTTACATTTGTGGCCAAATAATAATATAGGGATAAGACAAAGATATAATGCGATAGATTTCCAATTAAATGGAATAGCAATTTTTTTTTAAGTGAAACAATTAGGGTTAAGTGACTTGCCCAGAGTCACACAGCTAGGAAGTTTTTTATGTGTCTGAGGCAGGATTTGAACTCAGGTCCTCTTGACTCCAGGGCCGGTGCTCTATCCACTGCGCCACCTAGCTGCCCCCGGGAATAGCAAATTTTGAGAAAAGTAACAGGACTAGACTGTTTCTCTAAGAATTATATACAGATATATACAACTGGCTTCCAAAATTTATATATCATGGAAATTCAGGCTTTAAGCATATTTTAGCAATAAGTTTCAAAATTGAATTTTTACACATAAATTATATGGACAGTGGTAAAGAAAGTAAAGTTATTTTCCCATTATTAAAGTATCTGATAATTTTAAAAGGCAAAAGAGCTCATTTTATGGTTGGACCCTCAAATTTTAAAAAGATTATTATACCAGGTACAGAATTTAGGTAAGGACAGAAACAGCAAATGATACATAAACTGAAATTCTCTGAAGTTTCAAAACTGGAGAATCAAATTCAAGTTACTGTATTAAATTATACTGTCAGAATTATCTAGGAACTTGTAGATTTGAAACCAGACAGGCAGGATTTCCTTTTAGAACTGTCCTGAGAATAAAACCTACTGTCTAAGAAGGGATATCTAGAGACCAGATAACTACATGAGACACCTGGGACCCAAAAGGTGCTGCTTAAATGGACATTAGGAATGGGTTACTGGGATACAGAGACTTGATGTTAGTTAACATTGGTGATAATGATTGTATTGCTTCATATGGTTTATGTTTAAGTGTCCATGGTTACCCTGGTGACATGTAAGTCACCCTTCTCAAAACTAGTCCATTGTGAGCCTTCTACGTGGTTTAATCTATACCTGACTTAATGTAATTATGCAATTTGGGGAATTATGAGAAAAACTTTATTGTATTGTTTGAACCTAGCCTTGCATGACTGGGAAACTGAACCATCACTATGTGCCTTTAATGAAGTTCCTATGTTGTGGTATTTTCTCTCATTTGTCAGCTCATATCAGGTCTTTCTGGCTACCCCCACAGCTGCCAACTCGTGGGTGTGGACTGCTGGATCATCTAAAGACTCCCTCTACAAGAGGACATCTCTTCCCATTCCCTGAGGAAGAGGCAAGTTTTCCATGCTTTCCTTGGTCTGCAGGTTGGCACCTTTTTGCACCCTTGACCAAAAGGAGGGGAATGTGAACCAGCTTGAGCCTCCCTTACCTGAGAAAAGCCTAAAATCCGGATTGGCCAATCAGGATAAAAACATTTTTGGCCCACTCTGAGCTTAACCTACCATTATGCTTTGTATGCTCTGGCATAACAGACATGTTGGGCTTTGCTCTGCTCTCTGAGTGAATCCAAGTCCTCCTGTTGCATTTGGCTGACTGGGAACGTTTGTCTGCCAAAGACAAGGCCCACTGGACATTTCCCTTATCTTTTTATGTCCCTCCCCTGTTAGAGGCACTGTCTTGACAGCCCCTATTTTACAATACCTTAGGGTTACCGTTGGCAGAAAGCCAGATATCCTGGGGCCACCCTACTTATTTTGTGGAATTATAATTTTGGCTAATGAAGGATACTGGGGTCCTGAGTTGGGGGGTTGGGGGCGGGGGCTTACTCTATGGTTATAAAAAAACTTCTTGAACTAAGCCTTCAGGGAGTTCAGAATTATTTTCTCTGGCTCAATAAGAATAAATAAGCTCCTATAAACACATATACAACCTAATTCTGTTTGTTCCTTAATTAAACCTTTGTTTAAGGTGAATCCCATTCTGTTCGTTTATTGAGCAAGACTTTCATAAAGGTGGAAACTGATTCTGCTTGTTTCTTTGGAACAAACCTTAAGTAAATAGTTGACACAGTACAAAGCATTCTGGAAAAGGCTGGGGATGGGAAACCATTCTCTGAGGGGCGGAGGCAGGAAATGGGGAGATGAGGGGACCCAACAGGAGGACTAGGCATCAGAGGGGTTGGTAGTGGAAGTTTGGGGGAGAGGAAATGACCAAGTAGCCCCAGGGTGTGGGCTCCCCCCAGTGGCAGGCCCTGGGATAGGCAGACTGGGCTGTGGCTATGGATCCAAGGTGAAGGCCTCACCCTCGGCTGCCTGCACTGGACGTTCGTCTTTGTAGCAGGGAGCCTGAGCCCCTGTGGCGGTCATGGGAGCGCATGATGGCTTCATGCTTGTGCTTAAGCTCCAGCAGCTTGGCCCGCATCTCTTCATCCCCACACACATCTGAGGGAACAGCGAAAGGAAGGGCCCTGACTGATGAGTCTTGCACTCTTCCCTTGACAGTACCCCTGGTGCCCTAATCAACTGCTGGAGGAGCTCACTCACCCAGGGGCGTCTCATCCAGCAGTGACTTCCCATTCAGATCAGCTCCATGGGCCACCAGCAGCTCCACTAGATGCACCTGTGAGGACAAGCCAAGCTGTCCCTGACACTGCCCTGATGCAGCTGGGCTTTGACACTTACACTTGGTAGTGGCAAGAGGCAGGGAGAGTTGGGGGCTTGGGGCAATGGAATATTCTGCAGATATGTATAGGGGTGGGTGAGTGGGAAGTGGGAGGCTGAAACCATGTTGGTGTCCTGCCCTGGAGCCCAGGAGGCCCAGCTCTGCTCTCCCACCTAAAATGAGGGCTCACCAGCCTCCTGCCCTGACCTCCCCTCCCTACTCACCTGGCCCCAGCAGGCTGCTGCATGCAATGGCTCCCAATCATCTTGGTCCCTGGCGTTCAAGTTGACCTTGTGTCCCAGCAACAGCTCAGCTGCCTCCAGGTAGCCACTGGCTGAGGCAATGTGTAACTAGGGGTGGGAGTCTGGGCTGAGGAAGTCCCATTAGCCCAGGGAAGGACACACTTCTCCTTTTCAGTGTTATCCATGGATAGACTAGTATTGCACTTGGAATCAGGAAGACATGAGTTCAAATCCTGCTTCAGACATTATATAATCTTTGGGCAAGTCACTTAACTCCTGTTTCCCTGGGTTTCTCCAACTGTAAAATGGGGATAATAACAGCATCTATTTCACAGAGCTGTTATAAGAATCAAATGAGATACTTGCAAAGTGCTTTTCAAACCTTAAAGTATCATATAAGATGCTATTATTATTATTCCCAGAAGGGAGGATGCTGGTTTTCTCTCATGCTGAAGCAAGACTTGCCAGAAGCAAGGCTGCTGCCTGACAACCATTAGCCATAGCTGTTTTCCAAGGAAGCCCTGTAGGATTCTGCCTGCTGCTACTCCCACAGAAAGGTGGGCTGCTCCATGGGGAGGGGCTGCAGCTGCTGGGCCAGGGCCTGGCTCAGTTTCACTGTCTTGTGGGCCAGGTCTTGGCCTGGTAGCATGAGTTTCTATTGAGACCCGCTGGGGAGCCTGTGGCTCCTGAAAGTGGAGCCCACTCAATGGCTGAGATGATAACCAGATGATAACCTCCTTAACTCAGCTCCCTACAACCTTTGGACTGACTCTGCTGGCTGTGTACCCTTCCAGGGGTCTGGTTCCCATTGACCTTAGGTCCAGATGAGTGAATAGCCATCAAAAAGACAGAGGCTTAGCCACAAACATTCCTTAGTCTCATTTGGTTGGCAGATCTGCAAGCCAGAAACCTGGGGCTCAGGTTACCTGTGGACTATCTGCCCATTCAACATTTATAGCAGGCCTGCCTGCCTCCACCTAAACCAGCAGGAGCAGCTGTTTGTTGATTCCTGGGGACAGGGCTGGGGTAAGCAGTTCAAGAAACAGACAAGGCCAGCCTGGTGAAACCAGGGGCTGGAGCCAGTTCTGAATTTGAATTTTTTTTTTTTTTTTTTTGTAGACACTGGAGACTGATGTCCTAACCCTAAAGGCAACAAATTCCAAAGGAAGGTAGCAGACCAAAGACACTAGTCTCTGGACAATAACCCAATAAGGAAGACAACTATAAAGCAACAAACAGAACCAGACTACTCATCTCTAGGGCAGACTGAAGAGTGACAAGAACCCAGGACAATTACCTACATGAGACATTCCTATGTAGGGTAACAGCATCATAGAACATAAGAGCTATAAGGGACTTCAGAGGGTAAATAACCACACCCTTACTTGAACCATGGGTTCCAGGGCAGGACGCCAACATGTTGACTTCTCTTTACTGAACTGTCCATTCTTGTATTCTTTCTTAGTTACATGCCCTACATACACAAGTCCTTTTCAATCTGAACTTGACAGGTATTGGGTTGTAAAGTTCTAATAGTCTTTTTTATCTGTATTTCCTTTATTCCTCATCAGAATTTTATTCTTGAATGTATCCCATCTTTCTTGAGCTTCCCTCTTGAACAACAAATTAGGTCACATGAACATCCTATTTTCACATCCTTCTCCATCTCATGAATTCTAGAATTACATCATCATATATTTTCCCACGATTTCTGTCATTTTTACTTTAACATTGTTGTTGGTCAGAAATAAGCTCTCAGTAACTGTTCTGATGATCACTTCCTTTAACTCTTGGGAAAAGTCTATAAGGTAAGTCAGAAATTTATCCTTCTGCTTAAAACAGAATGAGGCTTGCACTACAGCAGATGCCCCCTTGTGACTATCTCATCTTTGTGTTAAGTTTTGTGATCCACATTATAACCTTATTGTCCATGTGCTCTGACTCTTGGGATGGCATCTAGCATGTTCCCTCAAAAATATCACTTTTCTCCCTTTATCCCTAACCAACTGCACTCCACTATGCCTCCTTCGCTAATGTATATGGATTTCCACATAGGTTTATCTTCTTGACACAAAGTATTACACTGTCACAACTACTATCAAATGGATTATTTTTCAATCAGCAGAATTTCCCTCCCCACCCCTAATAATTGAGAATTGAAGAAAAACAAAATCCCTGTTACAAACTTAAATAAAATAAAAATAAATAAATAAAATAAAAATTTGCACACTGGTCATTCCAAAAACATGTGTCTCATCTTGTATTCTGAGTCTTTCATTCTCTATCAGGAGGAGGACAGCAGGTTTCATCATGGTCCTCTGGAGTCCTGGTTGGTCATCATACTGATCAAAGTTCCTAATTCTTTCAAAGTTGTTTGTCTTTGGTTTGCCATACTGATGTCACTGAATAAATTGTTCTCCTGGTTCTGTTCATTTCAACTCTATATGAGTTCATACAAGTCTTCCCAGGTTTCTCTGAAATCATCCCTTTGATAATTTCTTACAGCACAATAGTACTCCATCATATTTATATAACACACCTTGTTCAGGCAGTCATCAATTATAGGCACCCCTTCAGATTCCCATCCTTTACTATCCCAAAGAGTTATAAATATTTTTGTACATATTGAGTTTGTTTTGCTTAGGACTAATCCTTCTCTTATCTTTCCCCCAATTTTCCCCTCTCCCCTTTCCCTCCTATTTTCCTGTTGAGTGAAATGTATCTCTGGTCCAAATGTGTGTGTACAGTCTTCCCTTCTTTGACCAGTTCAGATGAGGGTGAGGTTCAAGCATGAGCCAATCCTTCCCTCATCCCCTCCTTCTTGTTTGTATAAATGTCTACTTGTGCACTCTGTTCATGTGAGATAATTTTCCCTAATCTTTTCCCCCTCTTCCCTTCCCTCCCTGTGCCCATGTATTCCTCTTCTCCTATTTCCATTCATAAAATCATAAAGACACAACAGAACCACTCACAGGATTTATATAATTATAATTAGACTCCCTCTGTGATCCACAATGATGATAGGGTTCAGAGGGGACACACAGCATCTCCCCATATTATAATGTAAACGGTTTATACTTGATTGGTTCTTTATCATTGACTCTTTTGTTTCGTCTTTTTATGTTTCTTTTAACTCCTGTGCTAGAACTTCAAAGTTTCTCCACAGCTCCTGTCTCATTTATCTGAGTCATGATGTTGAGGAACAAAACTGCTCTTCAGATTGTATAGGTGTTATCGGAAGGGGGTTGTCTCTCCACCAAGCCTAGTCCATCTTCTACTTGACAGCCCTTAAAATACCTGCATCTTTGCTAGCTGAACATCCCCGGTTTCATCAACCAGTTCTCATACGGTCTTGTGTGCAGGCCCTTCATCATCTTGGTTGCTCTGCCAGGAAGCTCTCAGGCAGGGTTAGCCTGGCTAGAGTTGGTTCCCAAATCAAGCCTGTGAGGAAACCTGCTGCTCCATCAGGAAAGGAGCCTGAACAGGAATCCCAGGACCTAAACAGAGTTTGTTTTCAGTTCTTTTGTTTTTTGCATATAATAGTATTTTTTTTTTTCTAATTACATGTAAAGACTGTTTTCAACATTCATTTCTGTAACATTTTGAGTTCCAAATTTTTGTGCCTCCTTCCCTCCTCCCCATCCCAAGACAGTAAGCAATGTGATATAGGTTATACATGTACAATCACATTAAAAATATTTCCACATTAATCATGTTGTAAAAGAAGAATCAGAACAAAAGGGGAAAAACACAAGAAAGAAAAAACAAACAAAACAAAAAAGTAAAAACAGTACACTTCAATCTGCATTCAGACTCCACAGTTCTTTCTCTGGATGTGGACAGCATTTTCCATCATGAGTCTTTTGGAATTGTGTTGGATCATTAAATTGCTGAGAAAAGCTAAGTCTATCATAGTTGATCATCACACAATGTTGCTGTTACTATTCTCCTGGTCCTGCTCATTTCACTTGACCAGTTCATATAAGTCTTTCCAGGTTTTTCTGAATTCCACTTCATCATTTCTTATAGCACAATAGTATTCCATTACATTCATATGTCACAGCTTGTTCTGCCATTCCCTAATTGATGGGCATCCCCTCCATTTCCAATTCTTTGCCACCACAAAGTTGCTTTTAGTTCTAACATCATCTAAGCTGGTTCTGTGAGGTCCCTTCCAGCTCTAACATTCTCTGCATTTGGGCCAATATAAAATTTCTAACATTTGTGAATGAAGGGTTATCTCTTCATTTATTTCTCTTCTAAAAACCAAGGGAGTTGCTCAACCCCACACAATAACTATCATTCCTGTAATGTTTTACAGTTTAAAGAGCTCTTTCCTTACAGCAACCCTGCCCGTCAAGTAGTGTTATCACAATCTTATTCTATGTATTTTTTTAAAAAAAAGATTTTGTTCTTTTATTTTTGTCTTATTTTCATTGATGTCTTTTGTTTATATAGCACATTTGATTCAAAATATATTTCTCCTCCTTCCCTACCTAGCAAGTCATCCCTTGTATCAGAGATTTTAAAAGAAAGAAAAAACACAGTTCAGCAAAACCAGCTACTACATCAGCCCTGTGTGCAATGTTCCAGACCCATAGTCCCCCACCTGTGCAATTACAGGAGGGAGATGCATTTTTCTCAACTGTCTTCCAGGGCCAAGCCTGATTGTTCAAATTCCAGTTTTCTGTCTCTTTTATTTTTCTTTCTATTTGCACCACTGTCATCATTGTGGATATTGTCTGCTTGTTTCTTCTTATTTCACTTTGCACCAGTTCACCCAAGTCCTCATTGTTCATATTCATTTCTTAGGGCACAGCAATAACATATATTTTGTTTGTTTAGCCATTCATTCCCCAGTGGCCACCTACTTTGTTTCCAATTCTTTGCTACCACAAAAAAGGCTGCTGTGAATTTTTTTGATGTATGTGGGACCTCCTTGGGGAGTGTGCTTAGCAGTGGAACCATCCCCATTTCAAAAAGGATATGGACATGCAGAAAGAAATTAACCTCCTGGATGTCACATGACTAGTATCTTGACTCCAGGACCTTTTTTTTTTTTTTTACCATGCAGCACACCGGCTCTCCATAATGATCCTTTGTTCTTCATAAACCTAATCTGTGAAGCTCAGCTCCCTGCCTTCACTAACAAAGAGCTTCTCTTTGGCTAGTGATTAGGCATGATCAGTTTTGTGTGCCTCTGAAGTCTTATCCCTATTGCTTCTTGTACTGGCAAATGAAACTTTAAGACTGGCCATTTATCCAGCACATGGCATTTCTCTGCCTTGCCCACAGTCAGGAATTTTTCAAATGCAGCTCCCAAAACAGTGATCACAAAAATTAGAAATCCAAGCCCTCACAGCTACTGCATTCTTATATCTGTCCAAAGAACAGATTGGCCATTAGCTACAATCCACTCATCCACAGGCATCTTTGTAATTCACAAGAAAGCACTGTTCAAGGCACATTCCTGGCTTCCCCTGCTTGTTTCTGGACAGGAGAAACAACTTGGCAGGCCATCTTTTTGAAACCACTCTTCCATCTTCAGCTTTTCACAGGCTCCATCCAGTTTCTCCACTTCTGGCAAATACTTCAAAATCTCAGGTAGCCTACCAACCTCCCTGAAAACACAACACTATGTACTGACTGTGGTGGATTAAGTGCCTCTAAGTGCAGCAGAAGCATGGAGTGTTCTGCCTGAGTGAGGGAGCCCCTTCCCTCTCCAGACAGGTCCTAGATCCCGTTCCTTGATGGATGCTCTTCCTGGTTGGGTATGATCCACTAATCAGTCAACTAACCAGCACTTATTAAGCACCTACAATGTGCAATGCACCATGATAAACACTACAGGTAACAGGGACAAAAATGTGCTAGATGCTGGTATAAAAGGATAAAAAAAATAAGCAACATATACATATGTAAGGCTTCATGTTGAAAATGTTACTTGAGCCAAGTCTGAAGGAACTGAGACATTCTCTGAAGTGGAGATGGGAAGGAATGGCATTCTGGGAGTGTGGGATGGCTAGTGCAAAGGCATGGAGAAGGGAGATGGGATGTCATGTGTGAAGAAGAGAGAAAACCAATTTGACTAGATCTCAGAATGCAGAAGTGTGAATGTGTGAAGCTCAAAAAAATGGGTTGGCTACATCCAAAGAAAGAACTATGGAGTTTGAATGCAGATCGGAGGACACTATTTGCTATTTTTTTTTCTTCCATTGAGTTTTGATTCCTCTTTCTGGTGGTTCCTCCTATTGGTTCTAATTCTTACTTATAATATCACTAATGTGAAAATGTTTAATAAGAATGTATATGTATAGCCTATATCAGATTGTGTGCCATCTTGGGGAGGGTAGTAGGGAGGGGGAGAAAAATTTTAAACTCAAAAGCATATGGAAGTAATTGTTGATAAACCAAAATAAATTAATTTAAAAAAATAAATTATTGCAACCCTAAAAAAAAATGGGTTGGGGCCAGGTTGCAAAGAACTTTAAATGACAGAGAAATTTCTAGTTTATGCTAAAGGCAATGAGTTTATTGAATAGGAGATTAACATGGTTAGATCTGTGTTTAAGTAAAAATCACTTTGGCAGCTTTGTGGAGGATGGATTGGAATGGGAAGAGGCTGGAGGCAGAGAGATCAATTAGGAGGCCATTGCAGTAGTGGAAAAGTGATGAGGGCCTGAACTAAGGTGGTGGCTATGTGAATAAGAAATGGTTGGATGCAAGAGATTGTGTGGAGATAGAAATAGTAAGATTTGAGAACCACCTGGTATTTTGGATAAGGGAAAGGAAGAATTTAAGACTGATAACAAGGTCACAAAACTGGGATGATGGAAGCTTGGTGGAGGCCTTAACAGAAGTTTGCAAGAGGGTTGTGTTTAGGGGGAAAGAAAATGAGTTTGTTTTGAATATGGTGAATTTAAGATGCCCATGGGATAGCTAGTGTGAAATGTCTTAACAGGCAGTTGTTGATGCAGGCCTGGGACTCTAGGGAGAGGGTTCTGGGAGTCATTTGTGTAGGGATGGAAGTTAAATCCATGACAGTTCTGACTGCAGTAACAGCCACAATGTGCAAATACTAATTTTGACAGACTCATCTCCTCTCAGCAATGCAAGGATCTAAGACAACTCCAAAGGTCTCATGATGGAAAATGACATCCACATCCAGAAAAAGAACTATGGAGTCTGATTGCAGATCAAAGCACATTATTTGATATCTCTTTTTTGTTTGTTTCTTTTCTCAGGGTTTTTCCATTGGCTCTAATTCTTCTTTACAACATGATTAATGTGAAAGCAAGTTCAATATGAATGTATATGTAGAGCCTATATCAGACTGCATGCTGTCTTGGGGTAGACGGAAGGGAGAGATGGGAGAAAATTTGGAACTCAAAATTTTATGGAAGTGAATGTTGAAAACTAAAAATAAATTAATTTTAAAAAAAAGTTCTGGTTGAAATGAGATGGTGAAGAGAGAATTTTGAGAGAGGATTAGATAATCCAGCATAGAGCTTGGGGTGTGATATGGATGATAAGCCAGCAGAGGAGATGAGGATAGAGTGGTCAGACAGGTTAGACGAGAAACAAGAGAACAGTGGCACCAAAGAGAACAGCCAGGAGGAGAAAGCTGTTAATATCAAATGAAGAGAGAGATATAGAAGTATGAAGACTGGGAACAAATCCTCTGCTTTGACAATTAAGAGACTCCGGATGACTTGGAAGAGCAGTTCCACTTGAGTGATGAGGTTGGAAATCAGATTGCAGAGTTAGGGAGAGAGTGAGAGCAAGAGGAAGCAATGGGTATAGACAGCTTTCTTTAGGAACTTGGCTGAGAAAAGGAGATCAGATGCAGGAAACTAGCTTAAGGGGATGACAGGATCTAATGAAAGTCTTTTTGAGGGTGGAGAGTCAGGCATGTCTGAAGGTAGTAGGGAAGGAACTAGTAGATAGAAGTTGAACATTAGAGGTAAGATTGAAGGGGCAGCTTATTGGAATGATGAAGAACGAAGAAATGAGATGGGGTGAAGGGTACATGTAGAGAAGGGAGTGGGGGTTGATAGATGTCAAGGGCTCTTGATAGGAGGTCCTGTCACATGGCTTGACTTTTCACAAGAGGCCATGTGACAGGACATTACATAAGAGGACATTTGACAGTAAGAGGCCAGCTCAAGTGAGAGTGTGGGAGGGAGGGAAAGGTGTGGGAGGTTTGAAGAGAGGAGGTTTGGAATAATTTCTATGGAGAGTGAGATAGGGAGTCTCATCCAGAACAATAAAAGGAGTGCCTTGCAGGGAGTGCCTACTTAAAGCTAGAAAACGGAAATTTATGGTGCACCCAGGCAACTCAATTGTGATTCCTCCAGCTCCATCCAGCAGCCCATGAAGGAGAGATGAAGATGGAGATGATGGGAGTAATGCAGGGTTAGGGCTTGAAAAGGGATGAGCAGTGATGGGACAAGTCAGCAAGGGATTCAAAAGTAGGAGAGTGTTGGGTTAATTACATGGTTGAGATGGGTAAGGGAGGAAAGTAAAATTTCAGCAGGGATAATAGTATAATAAATATTCACGGCATTTAGGTGGTGCAGTGGATAGAGCACTGGCCCTGAAGTCACGAGGACCTGAGTTCAAATCCAGCCTCAGACCAAACACTTGACAGTTTCTAGCTGTGTGACCCTGGGCAAGTCACTTAACCCCAATTGCCTTTAAAAAAAAAAATCTTTGAAATGTAAAAAAAAAAGAAAAAAAGTTTTAGCCTGGAGAAGTATAGTTTCATAATATTTCTAGAGAAATTAAAAAGGAGGTTTTTCTTACATGAACTGATGCTGAGTGAACTGAGCAGCACCAGGACAACATTGTACACTGTAATAAGGACCATTGTTTGAGGAGCAACTATGATAGACTAAGCTCTTCTCAGCAATACAATGATCTAAGACAATTCCAAAAGACTCATGCTGGAAAATGCTATCCACATCCAGAGAAAGAACTATGGAGTCTGAATGCAGATCGAAGCATACTATTTTCTTTCTTTCTTTCTTTTTTTTTTTGGCTTTTTCTTTCTCACGGTTTCTCTCTTTTGTTGATTCTTCTTTCACAACATGACTAATGTGGAAATGTTTAATATGATTGTACATGCATAACCTATATCAGACTGCATGCCATCTTGGGGAGGGGGAAATTTGGAACTCAAAATCTTATAAAAGTGAAGGCTGAAAACTAAAAAAAAAAACTTTAAAAAAAAAAGAGAAAAATGAAGTTTTTAATGTGCTTCCCCAGGTTATACCTAGTTATAATTCCCATCAGCTCTAAGAAAAAAGTCCTTTCTTTACACAGGCCCTTGTGACCCTGCTATAGGGACAACCGTTTAGAGTTCTAGGCTCCATCTTTGTGTATTGCAACCAGAGAGATGAGACAGTACATGTGGCTGCACTGATCAGGACTTGTCTTCAGAAGTCTCAGCACCTAGAATGTTCTGAAGAATCCCCAGGATCCAGAGGTAAGGCTTCAAGGGAAGTGGGGCCTGATGAACCAATGATAATGACAATGCCACAAAGTTTGCAAAGCACTTAACAAATTTCATTTGGTCCTTACAACAACCCTGGGAGGTGGGTGCTTTTATTATCCCCATTTTATAATCTAGGAAACTGAGGTAGAAAAAGGTTAAGTGACTTGTCCAATGTCACACAGCAAATTAATGTCTGAAGCAGGATTCAAACTCGGGTCTTCCCAACAGGCCCTGTGCTCTCTCTCCCCTGCATCACCAGCTACCTGGTCTAACATCCTCACTTGACATATCAGTTAACCAAAGCCCAGATAAGTGAGATAACTTGCCTAATAAAGTCAAGAATGGGGAAAATACTCCATTCCCACCAGCCTTGGTTGGTTCTAGTCCTAGCCCTAGCCCTTCCCCCAAGAGAAAAAGCCAAGTATATAGGCTCAGCCAAGGTGAGAAGAGTCCCAAGGCCCTAGCTCCCCATGTCCTGGTCTGACCCCTAGACCTCCAAAGCATTCTTCCCTATGTCGGAACCAGAGCTTCAGGCCAAAGCCCAAACACACTCCTGTTGGGGAAGGGGAGCTCCCTTCCCAAAGCTGCCTTTGCCACAAAGCAGGGATTCTGATCCTGCTTCGGCTCCCCTAGGAATCCTTCTTCCCTGCTCTGGCCTCTAGGCACTGTAATGTAGTGGAAAGAGGCACCAGAGCACCTGAGTCTGAGTTTCAGCACAGGAAGTGTGTGACCTTGTAAGGAGCCTTGACCCTGGAACCAGAAGGCCAGAGTTTGAATTCCAGCTCTGAACACTACCAGCTGTGCGACTGTAGAGGAGCCCCCTCACTTCTCTGTCACCAGCTTCTACCTTTCTTAAATGAGGAGTCTCTACTAGATGGTCTCCAGATTCTGAGACTCCAGGATTCTCTCCAAGTATGTGTCCTCCTGTGTCAAATGTAAATAATGCTGTTTGCACCAAAGTGCTGTGTAAATACTGTGATTACTCATCATCGCAATTCTTTGTGCATGTGATTTGTTATTAATAAACCAGCCTCCCAGTGTCCCCGTTCCTTTTTGCAGGGCGGCTGCCAGAGGCTGTGGCAGAGGTATATCATATGTTAGCAGGTAGGTGGCGCAGTGGATAGAATGCCAGGCCTGAAGTCAGAAAGACGCATCTCCCAGTTCAAATTTGACCTCAGACACTTACCAGTTGTAAGACCCTGAGTAAGTCACTTAAGCCTATTTGCCTCAGTTCCTCATCTGCTAAATGAGCTGGAGAAGGAAATGGCAAACCACTTTAGTCTCTTTCCCAAGAAAACCCCAAATTAGCTCATAAAGAGTCAGACATGACTGAAATGACTGTGAAATGACACATTAAATTGTCTGGCCCAACTGCCTAGAGCCCTGAGTCTTCTGGCTGTCTGGTGGGAGGGGATGTGAAGCCAGGTCAGCCTGGCCTAACTCCTCCTCTCTATTTACCTTCCTGTGCATGTAGCTCCAGGACTGGGACAGTTCCATCTGCTCTGACATTTGCCATTTGCTATTCATCCAGCAGAAGTTCTCAGGCAGAGCTGTTGCCAGGATCTTCCATGGCATTGGTGAGAGCTGGGCCTCTTGCCCTCATAATAATGCCTGTTTGCCTTCTTGTCATTCCCCATCACTAGGACCCAACTTAATGTCCAAGGGGCTGTTCTTAGCCCCAGCTCCTCTGAGAGGAGTTCTCACTTTCTCTGGGTCCACAGGGGACATCAGCCCAGATGGGACCATTTCCATTCCCAATGTGATAGGGTGGTAATAAGCTCCTTGGTCCTGGGTCTCATGCCACTGTGCCCCATCTCATGTCCACAGGAAGCCCCTGTTACCCAGCAGAGGTGTATGGGCAGGACCGGCGATTCTGGAGGAAATACCTACACGTGAGCTTCCCCAGCCTCCTCTGCCTAGCCACAAGAGAGATTCTTGCCTGGAAGCAAGCCTGAAAGGGCCTCATCCCATCATTCCCATCAGACAGTTGCTGCCATCCTCATCGAGGAAAAGTGTTGGCCCGTCTGCTAGGAAAGAGGCATGTGGTACTGGAATGGACACAAGCCCCAACTACCATTCACTGTCTAAGAGGAGAAAGGACAATCCTCGAAGCAAGAAATAAAAAGCCCATGGATTTGTTTTTATTGATACTGAAAACAGGTCCCAGGTCCCAGCCCCAGTCTGGGGTGTGAGAAGCAGGGGATGAGGGAGTGTTCCCTTCATTTCCTTTCCTTGTTCAACCCAGGCTACTGGGAGCCAAGTCCAGATAGAGCAGGGCTACCAGAGAGAGGGCAAGGAAGAGTGTGAAGCACAGCCCCAGGCCCAGCCCATCTGCCAGGGCTCCAGCCCCTGTGGTCAGCAGCAACTTCCCCAGCAGCTCCAATGTGGCCAGAAAGCTGTAGTGAGTGGACTGGGGAGAGCAGAGGACAGAGCCTAAAGGGACCCCAAGGCCCACAATGCACCACCATTTCCCCTAACTACCACCATTCCTAACATGCAGCT
>NW_020952097.1:216068-226076 GCF_900497805.2 Vombatus ursinus
AGGGTCTCGGTCTGCCCCCAGGGGAGCCTGCTGGGGGGTGGACAGGGCTTCTAGGAGGAAAGGCTGACGTTAGGACTCCCGCCATGCCGGTGCCCGCCGGGGGCTACCGTGGCCAGGGGTTCTGCGGACACGGAAACACGAGCCGGGACCAGAGGAAGGGACCACCTCTGCCTTTCACCGCGACCCCCAGCCCCGCTCTTCACCGGGTCAGGCCGAGCTCCATGGGACTTGGCGCCTTCGCGGTCCTCCAAGGCCATAGAGTACGGAGGCGGGCTAGAAGGTCCCCTGGACTTCCGGCCGGCTAGAAGAGCCGCTGAACGGATTTCCGGGTCACAGCTGGCGCCTCTCTAGGCCCAACCTTCGCGGTTCTGGAGGCCTAATTACTCCCTTCTCATTTTCGCCTCTTGGATTTCCTGATTTCCTTCAAGACTCAGCCCGAGTGCCACCTTCTGCGCCCTTCCCCCAGCCAGCAGATGCAGGTGCTATCCCTTCCCAGAGTACCTCGTATTATTCGCTTTGCTTACGTTATGTCTCTATCATAAGTATTACACGTGTGCGCAGGTGTTGTCAGCCCTACTGGAATGGAAGCTTCCTGAGGGCAGGGACAGCTTCACTTTCCCTTTTGTGTTCTTAGCACGTAGACCAGCACCTTGTCTGGCAGGTAGTAAGCACTGAATGAATGCGTGCTGATTAATCAATCCATTGTTCTTCCTGACTCAAGTCTTCCCCAGCCAAACTGTCCTCCCAGAGCAGGCAAAGTGATTTTCCAAAAGCACCAGTCTGATGAGGTCGCGCCCCTGCTCAGACTCTATGCTTTCCCTATTGCCTCCTGAATCAAGTAGAAGCTCTTCAATTAAATGGTTGTTGAGTCTGACTTTGTGACCCCATTTAGGGTTTTCTTGGCAGAGATACTGGAGTGGTTTGCCATTTCCTTCTCCAGTTCATTCTACAGATGAGGAAACTGAGGCAAACAGGGTTAAGTGACTTTCCCAGGGTCACAAAGCTAGTAAGTGGCTGAGGCCAGATTTGAATTCAGGAAGTTGAGGCTTCCTGACTCCACCAGGCTCAATATAATGTGTGTGTGTATGCATACACACATGTGTATATGTAATTACATGTATTACATGTAAGCGGTATGTGTATACGTGTATGTGTGTATACGTGTATGGGTCCTACCTTTCTTCCAAGCTATAGCCAGCCAAACTAGCTTTCTTGCTGTTCCTTGCATGTGACACTCTCTTGTCCTGCATACCTTTGCCCTCCTTGGCTCTTCCCTGCTATCCCTAGAATAACTTCTAGGGATAGAAATATCTCATTTCACCTTCATTTCCTGGGATCCTTTGTTTCTTTAAAAAATTGCTCAATTAATACTTTCTATGTAAAAAGTTTCCTGATTCCACCTACACCCCAACTGCTTGTGTCCCTCACCCATCTCCCCCAAAATTGTCTTGTATTTCTTTTGTATATATCTTGTATAAATGTATGTTGCTGGGTAACATGATATGATGGGGAAACACTAGCTTTGTATTCAGAGGATATGAGTTCAAATGTCACCTCTCTCATTACCTGGGTGACCTTTGCCTAGTCACTTAACTTTTTCTGGGCCTCAGTTTCTTCATCTGTAGAATGAGGGCATTGGAGTAGAGAGCCACCGAGGTATTTTCAGCTCCATACTGGGGATCCTATGTACATTCTGTATGTAACTTGCATATAATTATTTGTGTATGTGTTGTCTCCCCTAACAGAATGTGTATTTCCTGAGGGCAGGGACAGTTTGATTTTTGTCTTTGTATTCACAGGACCTAATAGAGTGCCTGGCACATTATAGGTGCATATTTAAAAAATACTTGTTGACATGATAACTAGTCTCACTAGGCTGTGTCCTACAACCAAGGGAATTAGAGCTAGAAGAAGCTAATGATGAAATGATAGACACAGTCAGTCAATAAACTTGTATTAAGAACCTACTATGCGCCAGGCTCTGTGGATAAAAACCAAGGCAAAAGATGCTCCTACCCTCAAGGTGCTCCCAGTCTAATAGACGAGACGACATGAAAGCAAACAAGATACAGGGTAAGTTGGAGATTATCAATAAAGGGAAGGCACTAACGTTAAAAAGGATCAGGAAAGGCTTCTTAAAGAAGATGGGATTTTAACTGGGACCAGAAGGAGACTGGGGGCAGAGAGGAGAGGAGAGAGCATGGCAAACATGGATGAGCATGCCAGTGAGAGGATCATAGAAGATAAATGGACAATTTTGATTGCTTAACAACTGAATCAATGCAACTGAAATTAAAAATACAGTTACCTGGGGAAAATATTTTCATAGTAAGTTTCATAGTAAGTTAAAGTCAGATATCCAAAATAAGGAATTGATTCAATCATATAAGAATGACAGCCATTCCTCAAGAAATAAATGGTCCAAAGCTATAAGAAAGAAATAGAACTTATCAACAGACATAGGAAAAAATTCTCCAAATCACTAATAATTAGAGAACTCTGAGGTTCTACCTCACACCTGTGAAATTGGTAAAGATGACAAAAAAGGAAAATGACAGTTGTTAGAGGGGCTGTGGGAAGAAAGTCACATCAGGAGAATGGCAGAGTTTTGAACTGGTTCAGCCATTCTGGAAAGCAGCTTGGGACTATGTCCCAAAAAGCTAAACTCTGCATACCCTTCGACCTAGTAATATCACTACTATGACTATACCCCAAAGAGTGCAAAAAAAAGAGGAAAGGGGCCCATATGGACATAAATATTTATAGCAGTTCTTTTTGTTGTAACCAAAAACTGGAAACAAAGATGGTTCCCTCAGTTGGGAAATGACTGAACAAATGATGGTATATGAATGTAACAGAATGTTATTGCCATGTAAGAAATTAATGAAAACAGGTTTCAGAGAATCCTAAGAAGATATTACGCATACTTATGTCAAAGAAAAAATATTAATACTAATACTGTACTATGTGTTTTCAGCCTCATTTCTGTCAGAAATAGTTTTATTTAATTTTACATTCATCTATATCCAAACCACTTCTTGCTTGGAAAGAGAGATATCCAAACCGGCACAGACACAATTGCCTTCTGACATGAAACTGCCCCAAGAAGACTTCAAATAACAATTATAGGAATCTTGAAAAAATGTTAAAATATAGTTTGGATTAACATTCTAGAATTATTGAGTAATCAAGTCTCCTTGCACTTTCTTCACTCCTGGAGTTAAACAAAGGAACCTCTTTCCCTCCCGTCCATATCTTAATCCTTTTTCAATGTAGAAGAGTAGCTCTAATGGTAAAGAAGAAATTGCCCTTGGATGGATCTGTCACCCTGTGGTTTCAAAAGTGGAAAGGCAAAGATATGAATAAGTCAAGAGTTATTCTATGTTAAAATATTGGAGGCCATCCTTAATCCATTTTCCTGAGAAAGGTTCTTTTGTTGTTGTCCTATCACCCACCTTTCCCAGAGGCTTTTCCTAGAAATCTAGAAATCTAGAGGGAAGGGAACAAGCATTTATTTATTAAGGACCTACTATGTGCCAGGCGTTGTGCTACATGAAGCTTTTTATAAATATTATTTCATTGATCTTAATAACAACTCTAGGAGGTAGGTGCTATTATTATCCCCATTTTGCAGTTGAGGAAACTGAGGCATGAAGGTTAAGTGACTTGCCCAGGGTCACAGAGCTTTTAAGTGCCTGAGATCACATTTGACCTCCGATCTTCCTGACTTCTAGCCCACCATTCCATCTACTGTAACACCTGACTGCCTTTAGAGAAGAATACTATTTCTTAATATTTACAGAGAGACAAAAATGTTTTAAAATATGCTTTCACACTCAGATAATCAAATACAAAATTTTAGGGGGAGGAAGAGCATTCATATGAGTAATATATTACTAATAATAACTAGCTACCACTTTAAAATTTGCAAAGTGTTGGGGTGGGGGGAAGGATGAGATGGGGAGAAAATTTGGAACTCAAAATCTTGTGGAAGTGAATGTTGAAAACTAAAAATAAATGAATTAATCAAAAAACAAAAGATTTGCAAAGTGCTTTATAAATATTCTCTTATTTGATCATTACAGCAGTCCTGGGACATAGGTGCTGTTATTTTCTCCATTTTACAAATGGGGAAACTCAGACAAATAGCAGTTAAGTGGCTTGCGTAGGATCACACAGTTAGTGAGCGTCTGAAGCTGGATTTGAACCCAGGTTTTTCTGACTCTAGATCTAATGCTCTATTGGGACACAAGGCTTCCACATACTGTGGAATCACATTAAAAACCTCATTTTCCAAGTCAACTGAAAATATTAAGGAAAAAATATTTTTTCCATTCTAAAGTCCCTTCCAGACTTTTTCTTGTCTTATACCCTAATACCTTTTGTTCAGGAAATTGTATAAAAAGTAAAGAACAAAATAAGGGACAGGATATGAATTGAAGGTGGTAACTAAACTTCTGAACTTGAACCAAGTACAACTAGAAGACACTTGAGCTTCATGACCTTCATAAGGTTTGTACCCTTTTACTCCATCCTGAAGGCCTTTGGATATTAGTCTGAGGGGATATACCTTTGATTTAGAGTGCTTTTTAAAAATTTTTTTCCTATTTACACATAAAAATAATTTTAACATTTGGGTTTTTTTAATTCTTAGTCCCAAATCTCTCCATCCCCTGCCCCCTCATTAAGAAGAATTTGATGTAGGTTATACACGTACTAGTCATGCAAAACATTTCCATATTAATCATGTTGTGAAAGAAAACATAGAAAGAAAAAATCAAGGAAAATCAAGAAAGTTTTTTCTTTCTTTTTTTTTTTTTCCAGCTAGGCAGTGGGGTGCCCAGAGTCACACAGTAATTGTCAAGTGTCTGAGGCCAGTTTAGAACTCGAGTCTTCCTGACTCCAGGGTTGGTGCTGTATCCACTGTGCCACCTAGCTGCCCCATAAAATAAAGAAAGTTTAAAAAAAAATATGCTTCAATCTGCATTCAGATTCCATCAGTTCTTTCTCTAGAGGCTGATAGCATTTTTCATCATGAGTTCTTCAGAATTGTCGTGCATCTTTGTATTGCTGAGAATAGCTAAGTCTTTCGCAGTTCAGCGTCCTACAGTACTGCTCGTGCTGAGTACAGTGTTCTGGTTCAGTGATTTACAGAGCAGTTTTGAGAGGAGTAGACAAAGATGGAATTGATAGTTTTAGGAAAACATTAAGTGACTATGTTAAACCCAAACTATCTTATGGCATTGTGACCTTTTCTTTGTGCCTATAAATTATACTTCAAATCGTCTTTTGTTCTATTTGCAATAGGGGTTTTGTTTGTCTTTCTCAAGGTGGAGAGACAGAGACAGAGAGGAAGGAAGGAAAAAAGAGAGAGAAAGAAAGGGAAAGAGAGAAAAAGAAAGGAAGAAGAAGGAAGGAAGAAAAGAAAAACACTTATTAAGCATTTGCTAGAAACAAAAATCACAGTACATGGCTGGGAATACAAATAGAAAAGCAAGACAGTCCCTGGTCTCAAGAAGTTTACAATCTAAACAGGAAAGATAACACATGGAACATTTCAGTTCCAAGTCAGGTGGAAAAGTCCCATGTTCTTAGGGACCAGCCTCAAAGCAGTTGTTAAAGATTTTTCTTTATTGTCATTTCCACTGATAAAATCATACTACTTTCTGAGGTTGAACTATTTGATAGTGTCAAGGACTTTGGTGGAAAGAACTTAATCTTTCGGTTCTTTTCTGGTTCTTCAGTGTCTTTGGTTGTAGCGCCTGCAGGAGAAGGAATGAGAAAAAGAGAGAAAGAAAGAAAGAAATAGAGGAAGGAAGGAAGGAAAAGAAAAAAAGAAAGGAGGAAGGAAGAAAGGGAAGAAGGAAAGAAACAGGAGAAAGGAAGGGAGGGAGGGAAGGAGGAAGGAAGGAAGAAAATGAATTTTAAGGGTGAAATGTTGTGGGTGGCCTTTTTTGAAAACCCAATTAAATTCGGATTTTTATATATGATCACTTCAGTGTTGGGCATCATGGTGAGCAGTAAACAAAGTTGGTTTCTACTTAGTTTTAGAAGACATGTGGATAGATTGCCATCACTAAAATTCCCTTCTCATGTCTTTTGGCATGAAGGTGGTGGCCCTGGTGCTGTCTAAGAACCAGCCTAGCAAAATAGAGGTGACTCACCACCAGAGTAATGATGAATTTTTTAACTTAATGGTGACAGGGCTATGATCCGTGTCTCTGGACCAAGCATGTATACACAAATGAAATCATGGACTCTTGAATGATTGGAAGGTGGATATACTGACAAGTTTCTATACAAAATTATGTCCTGCACTGGCTTTTATCACTTTTTACTTATACAGTGTGAAGACAGGCAATGTGGCAGAATGGATTGGGAACCAGATTCAGAGTCCAGAAGCTCTGGATTCAAATCCCACCTCTGATGCATACTGGCTTGAGAACCTGGGCAAAATACTTAACCTCTCAGTTTATAAAGCTAAGGCTATGAATTGCAGAGCAGTTGCTGACTGATCCATGTTGATAAGAGGAAGTTTCCTCACCAGGAATTTCCTACCTCAGTGAAATCATAGATCCAGACCCAATGATAAAGTTAGAAAGTGGTATATCTCATCTACAAGGATTGTTGGCTAGTCTGATGTAAGTTGTCCTTCTATTTTATGTTAAGCTATAAACTCTGGACTACAGTTCTCCTTTAGTCTGAAAGAGGTTGAGATAATCTAAAAGTGCTGATTTGAGGGCATCAGGCCCATGGCTTCATGAGAGATGATGGGTCAGGGGGCTGAAGGTGAGATGAAGTTGATTCCCTCCTCTTCCCTCCCCTCCCCTAGGATAATGGCAACTGCATACAGTCTTTGTGGTATCATTAACAGGAAGGCACCAAAGTCATCCATTGCATCAGGGGCCATTGCCAGTCATCCTGACTTTTGTCTTACCATTGGACTCCAATGACTCTTGAAAAGAGAATGAGGATGACAACTTTGTACAATTCTGCCTCACTTAAGTCCAATTCACTTGTGAGTCAAGACATCACTCTGTAATGTCATCGATCCTCTTCAAAAATGAAGGACAAACAACGACAACACAGGGAGGACAGATGTACCTTATTTGAAATCAGTTCTCTGTGACTCAGACCTAGCCACATTAGCATTCTCCACCCCATCACCCCCTTACCAACTCTGCATCTCCTGCCCCTGCTTTTTTTTCCCATACATACTTGCCTTTCCCTAAAGAAGGGCTCACTTTTCCTGACTTTGCCAGAAGAAATCCCTGCAATTTAGTGGACATCTAGTCACAGCAGAGTTAATGAGGAGGGAACAAAGTGACTTATTGCATCCTGTGACAGGGGCACCCAAGTGCTTTGTTCATGGATGGAGAAAGGAGAGAAAGAACCTTCTATGACATCATTCCAGCCCCATTCAAGAAAGTCCTTTGTTTAAGGAGTTTGCATAGTTGCCCTGGGATGTTGGCAGAGAAAGACATGGAGATATTTTGGAGCCTCTGCTTTTCAACCATTATATTTAAAAGAAAAAGAAATTCTAGGTAAAAATTACACTTGTTTTTAAGTTGTTTGTTTTTAACATACCTTGGTATAGACTTGAATTCTGATGGCTAGCAGAGGAAGAAAACAGAAAGTTTACATTTCCTACTTGGAACATTCTGTCCTCTCAATCCCAGGCACTTCTATTGAACACAGTTGAATTCCCAAAAGACATTTCAGGGTGGGCTGTGTGTACTCTGTAAAGGGAGTCCAGTGGCTAAAAGAATTCTGAGAACTATTGTATAGAAGCTCTGTTTTGTGTGTGTGTGTGTGTGGGAGAAGGGAAAGGGTGCTTAAGGGGCCATGGGCTTCTACTACTTGGAGCTCAAGATGGAATGGGTAAACCTGTTTGCTGAAAACTCCAAATTTCCCAGGGTCCTGAAAATGACTTGCAGTGCATCTGAATCCAGCTATAGCAAAGTCTACAGCTGGCAGGCATGGCCATAGCTTGTTTAAATTTCTCTGCTGTCAAAGTTTGCTGCTATTGGGATATGCTGATAGGTTAGAAGTCTGTGTGACGACGTAGTGGAGAGAGTGCTGGGCTGGAGTCAGGGGTTCGAATGACATAGGGTTCAAATCCTGTCTCTAATATTTACTAGTTGTTAATGACCCTTTGTAAGTCTCTCTCCTCATCTCTAAAACAAGATTTATAATGCTTGTGTGTGTGTGTACAATGTATATATAAATATATAATGTATGTATGTATATATGTACATATATATATAAAGAGAGAGAATTAGGAGGGAAAAAGAGACACAGGGAAACAGAAAAAGACAGAACACGTTCAGGTTTGCTACAGGCTTTATATACATAATCACATTGGATCCTCACTCTGTGAGGTAAGTGCTATTATTATTCCCATTTTATAGATGAGGAAACTGATGCTAGAGAGATTGTGACTTGTCCAAGGTCCCATAGGTAGTAAGTATCCAAGGGTGGATCTGAACCAAGGCCTTCCTGATCTGATGCTCTATCTACTCCTCCAGGGCTTCCTCTGTAGCATCAACCTCCTAGGACCTGTATGAGACCCCATAATATATTATGTAAAGTGCTTTGCACACCTTAAAGTATTCTGTAAAGGTCAGCTGTTATGATGATGATTTTCACTGTAGATAGATAAAACATTTATTATGTGATTACTATGTGTCAGTCACTGTGGAAAGCATGCAAATAAAAGCAAGGAGCTTACACTTTCATGGGGTTTGACAACTTTTAAAATGTACCTCTGTCTCATTTGTGCAGGAGATTGAAGGAGCTAGTTAGTAGACATGGAAAGATGAAAGGTGAGAGAAAGGGAATGATTAAAGGGGCAAGTTCCCAGCAGAAGTAGTAGGCCATGGGATCAGGTTTTACCTGGTAAAGGACATAGGACATTTCTTCCTAGGGAAGCAAAAGGGAAGAGAACCAGGAACAATCTGAAGAAGGGTTGAGGTGTGGAATTGGGGAGAAAGCGAATGGCACCTTTCTTAATGCAGTAGGAGGTGAGGCCTTTTGCTGAGAGGGAGGGAGAGGGGCAAAGAGAGGAGGTTTGGAGTAGCAAGGGTTAATCAGGAAAGAAAGTGGTGGATTTAATTCTTATGTATGGCTATGCCTTCCTGAGAAGATTATATCTAAAGGCAGTTGTTCTTAACCAGGAGGGCATAGAGAAACCTTTTAGAATAATCTATATTTGTAGACGCCTAGTGATATAATATCTTTGACGTAAATCTAATTAAAAAAAAAACTACGTTGTTACCCTTTGTACATTTTCTTTTTATAATTAATTATTTTTAGTTTTCAACAATCACTTCCATAAGCTTTTGAATTTTAAATTTTCTTCCCCTCCCTCCCTACCTCCTTCCCTAAGACAGCATTCAATCTGATAAAAAATCTACATGTACGTTCCTATTAAATGTATTTTCACATTAGTCATGTTGTAAAGAAGAATTAGAACCAATAGGAGGAAGCACAAGAAAGAAGACACAAAACAAAACAGAAGAAAAAAATAGCAAATAGTATGTTTCAATCTGCATTCAAACTCCATAGTTCTTTCTCTGGATTTGAATAGCATTTTCCACTTTGAGACTTTTGGAGGTGTCCTAGATCCTTGCATTGCTGAGAAGGGCTAAGTCTATCAAAGTTAGTCATCACACAACATGGCTGTTACTGTGTACAACATTCTCCTGGTTCTGCTCAGTTCACTCAGCATCAGTTTATACAAGTCTTTCTAGGTTTTTCTGAAGTCTACCCCTTTGTACATTTTCATTATACCTTGTTAACAAGGTTGGTTGCAAGCCATTAAAAGAGTTAAGCCATTTGGGGGGAAAAGTCAAAAGGATTGTGAAGGCAGCAGCAGAACTCAGTAGAGCTAAGAGAATGTAAATTTGCAATGGCCTCTTTTGGTCCCCCAGCAAGATCCAGAAGCACAGGGGAGGAGTGGAGTTACACAGGGCTCCCCGTGGCACAGATGGGGGCATTTGGTTGTTA
>NW_020952097.1:226086-245677 GCF_900497805.2 Vombatus ursinus
GGGACCCACAGGAGCTGAGTTAGGAAGCAACCTTTGATATAGGGTGAAATCCAGAGAATCAGGCATGACTGGTCTTAGACATTTCCCCAAAACGGAGGAAGGTTCAATAATTAGTGTTACACTAATTGCATGGTGACGATAGTCTGTATGCTCATTCAAAAGTAGCCCAAACCTGCTAAGCTTTGGGCTTGAAAGATGTGGGAAAGAAGAAAGCCTACACTGGACTGGATTCTGAATCCTAGGCCATGATATAGAATATGCTTCAAAAACTTTAAAATGTTTTTAAAAAAATCTTTTAAATCTCTTTTTTCTTCAGCGCCCACCTCCATCTCCATTTTTTGGAGGGGTCTCCCTTTTCCATTCATAGCCCTCTAATTTTATTACAATTATCATCATCATCATCATCATCATTAGGGCAATCCACCCTGTTGCTAAACACGTTTCTGTGCTGTTCCTTGCACAAGACTGCCCATCTCCCCACTCCAACCATTTTCACTGGCTGTCCCCTATGACTGGAATGCTGTCCCTCCTCACCTTTGCCTCCTGACTTTCCTGGCTTCCTTCAGGGATTAGCTAAAATGCCTTGTGCAAGCACTCTTTCCTGTTTCTCCTTCATGCCTTCCCTCTGAGATTACCTCCAATTTACCCTGTATATAATATACCCTGTTTTTACAGATGTTTGCACGTTGTCACCCAAAGTAGAATGTCCTCCTTTAGACCAGAAACTGTTTGTGCCTTTGTAGCCCCAGCACAGCTCAGTAGCTGGCACATCATAAGGCAACCTTAAAACTGGTGATATTACTTAGAGAAAATGTTGCTTCAGTAAAATGTTATGAGTCCAGTTGAAATGGCTGGATCACTGTCAGGAGGTTTATGTTTACAATTATGGAATTTCACTCTGTCTCCTATATGTCCCCAAACCAGCTTGCCCCAATCAGACCTGAAGGGGGACAATTCTCTAAAGCTGGATTCACTTCATTCCTGTTTCCTCCCAATTTTTTGCATGCAAAAGATAAATGACTCAACTCCCAAAAAATAAAAATAAAAAAAAATGCTTGTTGACTGTCTGCTGACATTGTATTGTGCTGGACAAAAGAATAGGAAAGCTGACTGTGATGACTTCTTGAAATGATAACCCCAGTTGGTGAAAAGATGGGGGAAAGTAGTCTGGGACTCAATTTCTGAGGTCAGGCACCTAAATCAAAGAGCAAGGAAATGTGGGAGGGGAACCTGTCCTCCCTTTATCTCCCCAGCTTATTCAGTTCTCATAGGCTATTGGTTCCAGATGCCCCAGAATCTGTCCCTGTTGCAAACCTGATTCCAACTCAACAGTGTTGATGCTCACCATCCTGGTAGGCAGCTTGCATCTCTGCTCTAGGTTTGGGTCCCAGGTCTCAAAGGCTTGATTCCCAATCTCCAAAAACAAGGACTAGCAACTCTTACAGAACCAGGTACAGCAACAGTGTCAGTCTGAGAATGGTGACCCTCCTCCCCCAATTTTGCCTGTATGGCTGATGCATCTCCACTCCCTTTCTCTTTCCTGCTCTCTTTTGCACTCAGTAATCTCCTGGCAGAAATATCCCTTAGGGGGCAGCTAGGTGGCACAGTGGGTAGAGCACCGGCCCTGAAGTCAGAAGGACCTAGTTCAAATCCGGCCTCAGACCAAACACTTGACACTTACTAGCTGTGTGACCTGGGCAAGTCACTTAACCCCAATTGCCTTAAAAAAAAAAAAAAAAAAAAAGATATCCCTTAGGACAAAGGAAGAGAAGACTCGGAGAATTGGGGAAATGAATAATGGAATATATTTTACTATCCTTTCTCATTGTTTCACTGATCTGTTTTCCTCAGTCAAAACTTCCCAGAGGGGAAGAAACTATGGGGAGTACTTGGTACAAATGGAGGGAGATGGCAATGATGACATCTAGAGGTTTAGGGGTGCTGGGAACCCAAGATCACAACACACAGGTCTTGGCCAAAAGAATTCAACCCAAGCCTTCTTTCAGCCAAAGACAAGGGCTTATTAAAAATCTGCCATATTAGCCAGACTCTTAAGGAGTCTGAACATTAGTGAGCTAATTTATAATTAGTGAGCAGCTCCCAGTGCTCATGAGAGAAAATTGTTAAATTTTCAGCATGAGCATTTAAACTTCAAAATTTGGCACAAACCAGGACTTGATTTATTGTTTTGTTGATTGTTTAGACTTGGGCAAGTGATGGAGAAAATGGTAATGATATAAACTTAAAAGTGTGTCCTGCAGAGCTGATTGTTAAACATTGACCAACACATCCCTGAGAGTAGAAGATATTGGTGGAGTTGAACTGGCCAACCACAGGGTCAAGACAGTGAATTGAGGAGAGTAAGGCCAGAGCAGGAGGACTGGGAGAATGAGGAGGACTGGGGATGCTAGAGTTCTTGGTGAGGACAAAGAACAGGCTTAGAAGGAATGAAGCAAGGGAAAAATGGGAGGTCTGGAGGTTATGATCACAGAGGGGAGTTTCAGAGTTCAGGATCAGGGAGGCAAGAGGGTAATGGCAATGATGGGGTATGGGCCCTGGGAAACCTGCCCCCCCTCCAACTCTCCTTGGGTTTTCTCCTTTTCCCAAGTGGTCAAGTAACTGGCCTTTCAAAGTGGCTATGCCCAATCTCCCAATTCTGTTCTGTTACCTCCCAGTTGCCCCCAGCCATTCCCCATCCTTGGTTGTGGTCCTCCTAGAAGAGGACCAAAATGACATTACTATACTAGAGTCATGTTTCCGTGTATCCGACTATGGCTGATCAGACCAATATGAACTCAGAAGGTTCTACCAACAGGTCGGGCACATGGACAACAGTCCATGTAAACATTCAGGGTGAATTCTCTAAATTTGCACATCTTGAATTTCTTTTGAGCTATTTCAATTCTACTTTGCTCATGGAGCACAGCACCTTCTCTGATGACGGCACACCATACTGGGCAGTCCTGTGCCAATATCTCCCATGTCACACAATCAATTCAAAAATTCTTAAGAGAGACTGTGAGAGTGTCCTTGTATCGCTTCTTCTGACCACCGTGAGAACTCTTGCCCTGTGAGAGTTTTCTATAAAAGTTTTTTTGGCAAGCGTCTGTTTTGCATTTGAATAGCATAGCCAGCCCATCAGAGTTGCTGCACTCTCTGAAGCAGAGTTTGAATGCTTGGCACTTTAGTTCAAGAAAGGACCTCAGTGTCTGATATCTTATCCTGCCAGGTGATCTTAATTCCATCTAGACCCCCCCCCCCTTCCTCCTTTGCCTTGGGCACCCGACCCTTGCAGGTCCTTCTCTGTTACCCCATGGTCACCTGAGACTACTTGGACACTCTTAGGTCCCTCCCACAGTCTTTCTATATATAAGATCCATCTTCGCCTCATTTAAGGTGCTCAGATTCTTAAAATCTAGCCAATAGCGTAGACTCATTAGGAATCTCGCTCACCCCAGTGTTCTAATAAACCTTGTCTTTGTTTGAAAGAAGGCTCGGGTCGAATTCATTTGGGCAGGACCTGTGTGTCGCTATTTCGGGGTCCCAGAACCCCTAAACCTCAACAGCAAGATGTGCTGTGGAATCAGGAGACCTGGTTTCAAATCTTCCCTGTGATAATCACTGTCTGTGTGACCTTGGGCCTTGGGCATTTAACTTCCTTGGGGTATTCACTGATCTCTCTTCCAACTCTAGATCCAAGATCCTAACTAAGGTAATACCATCCCTGAGGGTGTCTGAGGAGGAATGAAGATGTAAGTAATAGCGGCTGAGGATCTGGGTGTTTGAGGAGTCCGGAATGTTTACCTTGAATTCCTTAAGCAGGAGGGCAGAAAGAAGACTAGGAGCCAGGCTAAAATCCTAGACAATTTCAGAGGTGGAAGGGACTTCTGTAGCCTTGTGGTCCAACCCACGCCTGAAAGCAATTCCCACTCTAATATACTGGACCAATGATCACCCAGCCTCTGCGTGTGGGCCTCCAGAGAGGGTGAACCCATGACCTCTTGAGGCAGTCCAGAAAAAGGAGGTTGATAGGTGAGAATGATAAGGTCTTAGATTTGGTGATATCAATGGATGGAATGAGCCTCAAAGGAGGAAAGGTTGCTGTGGGATGATGACCAAGAGAGTCTAGAAAAAAGTAGTGGGCTAGCATGAATATGCCTATTCTTCCTTTGAGGCCAGTAGTCAGGAGGCAAGAGAGAACTCCCCAGTTTAGGAGAGGGCAGCTGGGAATGCAGAATCATAATGAAAGAGGATGAGAATGAAAGAGGGTGAGAAGGAAAGGTCTGGGATGAAAGGGAGGTCTCTGAGGACACAATGGGAGGAAAAGACAAAGGAGGAAATGAGACATGTGGGGGAGAGCTGAGCTGGACCAGGAGGAGAGAGCAGGGAGCTAGTCAGCTCAGCTGTAGGATGGGTGGAGTACTATTTGATTGGGACCTCCACCCTTCAGGATCCTGTGATGAGGGGGAGGGCGGTGACTATGCTATCAGGGGGCTGGAGGCAGCAAGGAGACTGTGTCATTAAATGCCTGGCATCATTAAAGCTCCCTGGGGCATGACTGAACTCACTCTAGTCCTCTGTTCTACTGCCCCATCTGGGTCACACACCCAGAAGAGACTCTGTACGTGGACAGTGCCTCATCTGCTCCACAGGCCTGCTCCACAGATTCATTAGGTAAAATTGTCATTTAAAAAATTATATTGGCTTTACCTACCCATGAACAATAAATATTACTTCAATTATTTGTATCTGAGTTTATTTGTATAAAAAGCATTTTGTGCTTATGTTCATATAGTTCCTGTGTCTATTTTGGCAGGTATACACTCAGGTATTTTATACTGTCTAGGTATTTTAAATGGTCTAAAACAATAGTGAATAATATTGCTGACACATAGAGTAGTTTCTCTATTTTTCACTTTTGATTAAATCTGTTTTAACTTTAACTTTGTCTGAGATCATGATTACTATCCTTGCTTTTTTTCACATACTAAATTCTACTCCTGCCCTTTATTTTATCTTTGTGTATATCTTTCATTTTTATAATGTTTCCTGAAAGCAACATATTGTTAAATTCAAATTTTTAATCTGCTGTTTCCATTTTATGGGTAAATTCATCCCATTAACATTCTAAGCTACAATTACTTGTGTATTTTCCTCCTTCCTATTTTTTCCTCACTATCCTTCTCACCCTATTTACCTTATCTCTCCTCACTCATCTGCTTTACATCTACCCATTACCTTGCCCACCTATTCCTTAACCTACCCACCCCTCTATGAGTCTGTCCTTATCCTCTCTCCCACTCTGTCCCCTTGCTCTCTTATTTCTTTTGAACTTAGAAGACTTTTATGCCTTTCTCGATATATGTTTTTCCCTCTTTAACCCATTCCCAATGAGATTATGGTTCCAGCACTACCCACCCTCTTCCCATTAGCTTCTTCTGTATCAGTTTTTCCTTTTATGCCTCATTTGTATAAGATAATTACTCCTTTTTATCTCTCCCCATCAAGTTTTATTTTTTTTTTTTAGAATCAGCCCATGTCGTTCTTTCTAACTACTCAAATAATGATGACAATCATAAGAGTACTGAAAACATTTTCACATATACGAAGTAAGCAATTTGACCTTATTGAGTCCCTTGTAATTGGTCTTTAATGTTTACCTTACATTTCTTCTGGATGTTGTATGTTGAATTTTCCCTTAAGTTCTGGGTTTTTGTCACAAAAACCTACAGGTCTTTACATTGATTAAATGTCCACTTGTTTTTCATTCAGGATTATACTTAACTTTGCTGGGTAAGTTACCCTTGGTTGTAACCCCAGCTCTTTTACTCTGTGGAATACAGTATTCCAAGACCTATGGTCCTTCAACATAGCAGCTGCTGGGTCTTGTGTAATCCTTATTATAGCTCCATGATATTTAAATTTTTTTTTCTTGTTGCATCCAATATTTTCTCCTTAACCTGAGCTTTGAAACTTGGCCATGATATTCCTGTAAGTTTTCCTCCTGATCTCTTTCAAAATAGTGATTGGTAGATTTTTTTTCTATTTTTACTTTGCTTTTTTGTTCTAGAACTTCAGGACAATTTTCCTTGATAATTTCTGGTAATATTATGTCAAGATTCTTTTTTTATTGTAATTTTCAAGTGGTCTGACTAATATTATTTCTCCTTGATCTGTTCTCAAGATAAGTTGTTTTTCTGATGAGATGTTTCACTTTCTCTTCTAGTTTTTCATTCTTTTGGTTTTGTTTTATGATTTCTTGGTATCTTAGAATGTCATTAGCTTCCCCTTGCCCAGTTATAGTTTTCAAGGAATTATTTTCTTCCTTAAGTTTTTGATTTTCTATTTCCAGTTGGTTGACTTTCTTTTCATAATTTTCTTGATTTTCTTGGATTGCTCTTATTTTTTTTCCTAATTTTTCCTCTGTCTCTCCTATTTGATTTTAAAGTCCTTTTTAAGTTCATCCAAGAACTGTTTTTGTGCTTGGGATCATTTGATGTTTCTCACTGAAAAAGGAGTGGATTTTTTCTTAGCTCCATTATCTTCCTCTAAATAGGAACCCAGATCTTCTCTATCCCCATAGTAACTATCTATGATTGGGTTCTTTTTCCTTTGCTTACTCATTTTCATTTGTTTTTTGTTTTATTTTGTTTGTTTAGCAACTATTAGTGTAATAAAGTTCTAGTCCTGAGGTATGGGGAATGATGCCTCAAGCCTCAGCTCTTTCTTACTGTTATTTTCTGAGGTCTTTCTGGGACCCAACCTCGGGATCTCCTCTTCATTCCTAAGCCAGGGCCCCCAGCCATACTGTCCTGCAAATGATCTTGCCCCCTGCCATCCCTACAACAGCTACAAACTACAGCTGTCCTTTCTGCCCTGGAACTGAAACTAGGGACCCTGCTCTCCTACAAGTGCCCACAGCCAGCAGGCTCCCCACCCCTCTGCTACTGCACTCACCAAGCATGTCTTAGCTCCATCTCCCTGAAGCTACAGCCCTGGATGTGTCTGGTCAGCACAGCTGTGCTTGGCATCCCTCAACAGTGGAAGGGCCTTCAATATTCTCCTGCTCAGACATCAGACCCTTACACTGTCTGCAAGATGAAAGTTTCCAAGGCTGAGGCTGCCTCTCAACCCACCTGCCCCCAGGGCTTGTTGTTTGTTGATATCACAGAGACAGCCTAGAGGTGGTTGCACCTCACTCAGGCCAAACCTCTGCCCCTGGAGGTCGGGTCTTTCCTGGGGTCTTCTCACATTGTCTTAGGAGGACAAATGCTTTACCCCACATTTACTTCTGCTGCTCTGAGGTGATGTTCTGTCTATTTTTGCCGAGATTTGGAGAGCCGGAAGTTTTCTGACCTACTCCGCCATCTTCTCAGAGTCCTCTTGGACGAAATATTTCTTGAATGTTGAACAGGAGTTTAGGGGTGAAGAGGGTGGATTCCAAATACAGGAGAAAGCTTGAGCAGAAAGCAGAGGGTATGTATGAGGAGTAGAGTGGTCCCCCTTTGACAGGATCAGATCTTGGGGATGTCTTAATGCTGAGGCTGAGAAGGTTATTTTTATTCAGTGGGGAGCTACAGAAGGTACTGTTCCTATTCTTCCTAGCCTCTACTCCTAAAAGATCACCCCTTCACAATGTTATCTCTTCCCACTTTATTCCCACTCAAGCTTATCCTATAAGACAGTGACCTTGAGTGATAGTCATTCCACAGGGACTGTTCTGGAGGTAGGGGGTTTGACTTGGGCTAAAGGATGGAGAGGATTAACCTCAGTGACCTTGATGGGTAGAGGAGGGTCAGCTGTCCCAGCTGAGGCCAGTCCCTCTCTAGAAGAGCTTACTTCCTCTTTAACAGACCTAGTGCCTTCAGTTTTTCTCATCTAGAAAAGGGGATGAATATCTCCTATCTCTTTGTTCCACAGGTTCAAAAATCAATGTCTCCTTGGTAATTAAGGGGCAAACATGATTAGCAAAAAAAGGTACAAAAGTTAGAGAGTCTCAAGGAATAGAGTTGTTTGTCCATAGTCTAGCCCCTTTAACTATTCATTAGCCCCATCTCCAGAATATCTGGAATATCAGAATATCACTCCCAACTCTCCTCTCTAGGCATTCTCCCATCCCAACTTATAAATGAATCTTTGTCTCAGGTAAAAACCCCCCTATTCAATTTTCCCAACTCCTGCTCTAAGGCTACTTGAATATCACCGAAGAATGTTAAAAAATCACACTAATTCCTCTGACGACAAATTCATGGTGTGTAAGGTCATCTGGTTCCTCTGACTTCTCCTCAACAACTCTCCTACCCCACAAAAACCATTCCAGACCTTTCCTTGTCTCTCACTGCCAACCACATACCTGCTCTTCCCACCCCTCCCCTCCCCTCCCCTCCTTCAGCACTAAGACCAAATGATTCACTGGGAAGATTTAGGTCCTTCAAGGAGATCTTCCTCAGCCCTGCCTTACTTCATTCCTCCCTTCTCAGCATTATTTCCCTCAGGTCATTGGCACAGGGTTCACTACTGCTGACATAAACTAATCCCTTTACTGGAACTCTTGATCTCACTCCCTCCCATTCTCTAGGGCCTTGCTCCAGAATCACACACACACACACACAAACACACACACACACACACACACACACACACACACTCACCACAATTTCTGTCAGAAGGGAAGTCAGCAATCACTGAGTCCAACCGACACTCAAACAGGAATCTATTCTACAGTATACCAGAAAAATAGTTACCAAGCTTTAGCTTGAAGACATGTAGCAAGGGGGAGCTTACTATGTTCTGAGGCAACCCATTCCATTTTTGGATGGCTCTGTTGGGAAGTTTTTCTTTACATCAAGTCTAAATCTGCCTTTCTGAAAGTTCCACCCATCCCTTCTACCCTCTGGGCAAAATGAGGCTAATTCTTCCATGTGGCAGCCCTTCAGATACTTTCAGATGATTAACTTTCAACATTCTCCCAAGCCTTCTTTTCCCCAGGCTAAACATCTCTAGTTTCTTCAACTAATTCTCACATGGCACAGAATCGAAGTCCTCTGTGCCATCTCGGTTACTATCCATTGGACATTTTCCCTCTTATCAACATCCTTCTTAAAATGTAGTTCCCAGAACTGAAAGTAATGCTCTCAATGACATCTGCCCAGGCAGAGTACAGGGGGATGAGCCCGAGCTTCTCTTATTGCAGCCTAAGTCCTATTAGCTTTGTTGGCTGCCATATCACACTGCCGACTCATATTGAGCTGTAGTATGTTTAAAACCCCACATCTTTTTTTTTCCAGAAAAACTGTTATCTGACCATACTTCCAAAGTTGATTTGAAACCAAGTATCTGATGCGACATCTCCCTTCATAGTTATTCCCCATCTCTTACATGTATCTCCTATCTCTCCCTTACCCCTTGCTTCTGATCTACCCATAAATACCAAATTCCACCTCTGAGGCTAACTAGCTGGGTGACCTAGGGCACATCATTTAACTTCTTGGGGCTGTTTTTTCATCTGTAAAATGGTGAAGTCAGTTCTTTTTATCTTCATCAGCACATAGCACAGAACACATAAGCCCAGTGGGGGGAGGGGGGAGGAACCCTAGCTGCCTAACAAACGATGCAGGGCACCTTAAACTCGTGGCATGGAGTTTGGATCATCCTTTGTTCTCGTGTTCAGTCTGATATACCCACAGATTGAGACTTTTCTAGTCTTCTCCTGTACTGCCAGTTGGGGTAAGGCCTACTGAATGACAGACTACATGATGATGTCATGAACTTTGGGTGGTTCCTGAGGTTTTCCGTCTCAAAGAGGGCAATTTTCTATGACCGTCCTCAGAAAGAGTGGGAGTTACTGAGTCATCTGTGTCCTGTTCCCCAGAAGTCTTTGTACTGGAAGCATGGATTGCTAGGGTGTCTAGGTAATGAGCCCCAACCCTCCGCCTCTAGTACTGTGCTAGGATTCTGAACAGGCTGGAGTTGACCCTGATCATTTCTGACATTTCAGAGATGTCCACCAGATCTCGATATGCTAGAGTCATATGTCAATCTAAGCTTGGTGTGGTGGTATACACTTGTAATCCCTGTCAAGGTTAGCTGATCTCTTGAACTCAGGAGTTTTGAGCTGCAATGGATCGAGCCAATCAGGAGTCTGCACTATTTTTGGCATCAATTCAATTAGCCCCTGGGAGTGGGGGTCCACCATATTGCTTGAAAAGGAGAGAATGGGCCCAAGTCAGAAATAGAACAGGTCAAAGGTCTCATGCTGATCAGAATGGGACCTGACTCATGAGTGGTACCTGCACTTCCAAACTGGGGGAGATAGGGAGACCTAGTCTTTTTTTTTTTTTAATGATGTCAGTTTTGAAGGACTTACTATGAAAAATGATAGAGTTGGAATTAGGGTCAGGGTTAGGATCTGAATGCAGATTGAAGCATACTTTTTTTTACGGTGTTTTTTTTGTCTGTGTTTTCTTTTGAAACATGGCTAATATGGAAATGTTTTGCATGCCTGTGCATGTTAATCTATATCAAATTGCTTGCCTTCTCAAGGAAGGGGAAGGGGAGGGAAGAAGGGAGAGAATTTGGAACTCAAAATTGTAAAAGATGAAGGTTAAAAATTGTTCTTATATGTAATTGGGGAAAATATAAAATATAGAAATAGTTTTTAAAAAGAAAATGCTAAAGATATCAAGAAATCTGTTAAATCAATGAGTAAATTATTATCAAAGTACAAAAAAATGATGTCACTCAGTCAACAATCTATAAGGATTCAGTAAGTATGTACTATTTGCCAGGAACTGATGATAAGAACTGATGATACAAAGACAGAAGTGAAACAGTTCCTGTCCTCAAGGAGCTTACATTCTAACCGAAGTCACATGTCCATCCATAGGTATGTGGATACAGAGGTATGTTTACTTTCTTGTTGACACAACTTTCCTAGGGATGGTCAAACTTAGGCTGGTACAACCCTAATATGGGTAGTACTTCTTACTCAGCCCGCAAAGGCGATAGAAGTACATATTATAAGGGCCCTTCAGACAACAACTGTAATACAATTGCTCCTCTGTCCAGCACAGAACACTCAAGTCTTTATTATTAGTCAGTAAATCAGTCAACAAGTATTTCTTAAGCTCTTACTATGTGTCAGGCACTGTGCTGAATACTGGGGAGACAAAGAAAAGCAAAAGACAGTCCCTGTCCTCAAGGAGATCACAGTCTAAAAGGGGAAACAATGTGAAAACTATGATATACAAACAAGCTAGATACAGGATAAATTGGAGATAATCGACAGAGGTAAGGTACAAGTATTGGATGAGGAGGGCTTCTTGTAGAAGGTGGGATTTCAGCTGGGATGTGAAGGAAGAAGTTAGGAAGCAGAGATGAGGAAGAGGAGAATTCCAGGCATGAGGGACAGTCAGTGAAAATGCCCGGGATTGGGAGATAGAACATTGTGTTCAAGGAACGGCATGGAAGCCAGGGTCACTGGATTGCAGAGTACATATCAGAGAGTAAGGTATAGGAGGCCTGGAATGGTGTGAGGGGGCCAGGCTTTATTGAATTGGGAGGCTGACATGGTCAGACATGAGACGTTAGCAAGCTGAACGGAGAATGGGTTGGAGAGGGAAGAGACTCGGAGCAGGTTATTTCAACAGTCCAGATGTGCAGTGAGGAAGGCCTGCACCAGAGGGGTGGAAGGGTCAGAGGAGAGAAGGGGGCCTATTCAAGAGATACTGCAAAGGTAAAAAACCAGCTGGTCTTGGCAGCAGATTGGATATGGAGGGTGAGAGAAGTGAGGAGTCAGCTTTGGTATGTCAGCTTCATATTCCTCTCATGTACTCATTTTCACAGATCTAGCTAATCTACAGCTGTAGCAAATATTTAGCTCTGCCCTCTCAGATTCTCATGCTATTCTAACCTGGCATAGGATTGTGGCAAGCAGGAGAAGATTCTATGTTGGCTTTTGTCGTTGTTTTTTACATTGATCATTTCTTTAAATTACCTGAAGTTCATTGGAGACCTCGGAGGAAGCAGTTTCCATGTAATTTGGGGTTGCAAGTCAAGTCGCCAGGGATCAGAGGTAGCCAACAAATGCAGACAATTCAGATGGTGAAGGATAAGAGGGATAATAGTTTGAGGGAATGGCAAGATCAAATGAAGGTTTTTCAAGGAGAGGAGAGCCCTGTTCTTTGTATATACCTGAGTAGGCCATGGGGAAGCAAGCAGTAGTTACGGAGAGGTGGACAGGGCAAGGCTTTGAGGGAGGCAGGAGGCCACATGGAATCACAGGCACAGATGGAGTTTTGGCCTTGGCAAGGAAAAGGGCTACTTTATCCTTTGAGACTAAAGCAGAAGATGAGAGAACTAGCGAATCGTCTCAGTAAAAGAGGCAAGAGAGCCTGCAGAGAACTAGGGGGATGGGAGCAGAGTTCAGGCTTGGAAGGAAAAAGGCTGTGGGAAATGTGAAGATTAAAAGGACTGCTCCTGAGCTGAGGTCAGATGGCACCAAACTTCCATGGGTCTGGTCAGCACTATTTTGTCACTTTCTTCAATCATGTCTATGGAATAGGGGAGAACCTGGAATTGGGTAACCTGGATTTAGATCTGTACTCTGATATTTACTAGCCTGTGATCTTGGGCAAGTCATTTCACTGCTCTGAATCTCAACTTTCTCATCTGCAAAATGGGGCTAGTATTTCTTGCACTGACCTACCTCATACGGCTATCCTGAAGAAAATGAATTGTAAACTTCAAAACATAATGGAAACATGAGCTGCTAGTCTTACCTGGGCAGAAACACTGAATTCAACCACTTCTACAGCACATTATGCTTCACCTTTGAAGCCTTTGTCTCCCTGTCCTTTCCATGGTTCCACTTTGGCAAATAATAATAGCTCATCTTTCTATTTATTGCTGAAAAAGCTGCATAGATGACTTGGATAGCTTGGTCTGTAGATAATAGCGATAAGGATGGGCAGAGGGAGGTAGAACGAAACTGAATGGACTTTGAAAGATGAAAGGGCAGTGGGGGTTGATAGTAGAAGGATGAATTGGAAACAACAGTAGAGAAGCAGAGAGTGTAGGTGTTACTAGCAAAGGGCAAATGGGGCTTTTTCCCAGGGCATCAACACCCAGGGGAAGAAACAGAGGCACTATTCCTCCCTATGGAGGAATCTATCCCTACCCCTCCTGTAAAAGTCCTACATCGGCACTGGAAGCAACCCTCTCCAGGGTCATGTTCCACTTTCTATTGTCTATCTTTTTTTTTTTAAGTAAGGCAATTGGGATTGTGACTTGTCCAAGGTCACACAATTAGTAAGTGTCAAGTGTCTGAGGCTGGATTTGAACTCAGGTCCTCCTGACTCCAAGGCCGGAGCTTTATCCACTGTGCCACCTAGCTGCCCCCATGTTCCACTTTCTACAGGAAGCCTTTCTCAGTTGCTCTTAATTCTAGTGCCTTGTATGCATGTTAACTAACTTGTTTGTACATAGTTGTCTGCACGTTGTCTCCACCATTAGATTGTGAGTTTCTTGAGGGCAGGGTCTGTCTTTTGCCTTTCTTTGTCTCCCCAGTGTTCACCGCAGTGCTTGGCACATAGTAGGTGCTTAATATTTACTCACTGTCACATAGTAATTGGGTCCCAATCCTAGAGCCCATGTTTCCCACCCCACCAATGCCAGAGTCCCCGAGGGATGGGTCAAGCCCTCTACCCAGGTAACTTCCCTCTTGTTTGGACAGCCCTTTCTGCCATCACCCACTAGACTATCCTTTCTATTATTATCCCAAAGCCAGACAACTGAATTTGCCTCAGGCACAATAATTCCCAATAAGGGCTTTGGTGGGGAACCAGGATGGTGCTAATCCCTCTTTTTGGAGCTTTGGGTCAGAAGGAATTGGAGAAGGAATGGACACTGGTGATAAAAGTTGCAAGGGGTATGGTGTTCCACAGGGAGCCAGGTTTCTGCCAAACAAAGGGAACAGTGTGTAGGTTGAAAAGCTTGATGATATAGCCACTTAGGCTATATCACATAAAGAGTAGGTTCCAAAGGGTACAGCAGAAGAGACCAGGTGCTGAGTGCCCCCCCGCCCCCCCCCCCGCCCCAGGCAACCAGGGACCCTGAAGAAGAGGGGTGATTAGAATAGAAAAGAATGTGAAAAGTGAAAGTAGGATGGCATATTGCAATAAGATTGGATGGTCAGGGTTGGGAAAACCAACACAGTGGCCCCTCTCATCTGCTCTTACCCACTCTCTCATCTAACTTTCAGTTAACTGGGTCCCTTCTATGAGTAAACCCAGTACCTATTCCCCTCTTGTCTCCTTCCTACACCCGTTTTATCACCTCTTTCCTTACACGCACACACATTCTCTGAAACTTTAGCTCCATATGGGTTGGCTCCTTTTCCTTAAATTACCTCTGTGAAGCAGGCCTTCTCTTCCTAGAGTCCTATACAGCTCTGACTACAGCTCCTCCCTACTACAGAACTCCCAGCCAGAAAATATCTGTGTTTGAAAGTTCGATGGCCAAAAAATGTGATGAGATTTGGGGCTCGCCTTAGCCAGGGACATGGGGCTGATGACTCACAGCTAAGAACCTAGGGCAGTAGGAAGGGCTGTTAATTCCAGTGAGAAGAGAGGAGGGAGGGCAGAATCAGGCTTGCCAGTGGGCAGACGAAAGGGAGCTGCGGAAGACCGGTAATGGGAGTCCTCCCAGCTTGCATCCACCAGGAAGGAGGTCCAGGGCAGGCACTCAGTGTGTATGCTCCAAGCCACGAGGCACTGTGCTAGTGCTGACCAGGTCAAAGTCACCACGAGAAAGCCCAGTCCAGCAGCTGCACAATAAGCCCTAAATATGTATTTACTGAGTTGTCACTAGCAAAGGAGATAACCCAGCTGTAGTATGCCTGAAACCAGACTTAAGGAGGTCAGACTAGGTCTTTCTGGGGGCTGTCGCTTCCCATCTAAGCGACAGAGGGGGGAGATAGAGGAGTCAGCAAAGGGAGACTGGAGGCAGTAGGAGGAAGGGATCTTTCTACCCAGAAAACCCATTTCCACCCTAAATGCCAGATCAAGAGTAGCTCTGGGGACAGCAGAAGAGGAGGGCAACCCATCCCATGCCATAGGGGCCAACTGCACTGGACATTAGATGATAACTGGAGAACACCCTAAAAGGACCAAATGCAGGAACTGGCAATATTTGGTCTGGAGAAGAGAAGACTTAGGGCAAATGTGATTGTTGCCTTCAAGTATTTTAAGGTCTGTCCCATAGAAGAGGGATTAAACTTGTTTTGTCATCAAAGAGGAGAACTAGAGGGAGCAACAGATAGAAAGTGGAGATGGAGATTGGTGTGATGTTAAGCCAAACTTGCTAACAATTAGTGCTGTCTCAAAGTGGATAGAATACTGGGCCTGGAATCAGGAAGACTCATCTTCCTGAATTCAAATCTGGCCCCAGACACTTACTAGCTGTGTGACCCTGGGCAAGTCACTTAATCCTATTTGCCTCAGTTGCCCCATCTGTAAAATGAGCTAGAGAAGGAAATGGCAAAACACTCCAGCATCTCTGCCAAGAAAACCCCCAATGGAGTCATGGAGAGTCAGACACAAATGAAAAATGCCTTAACAAGGTGGAATAGAATGCCCCAGAAGGTAGTAAGTTTCTTAAATTGGAAGTCTCTAGGAGAACGCAGGAGGATAGTAGAGGGTTCTTGTTTAAATATGGATTGGACCAGATGGTCTCTAAATGTCTCAGACAAATCTACTCTTCTCTTTACAACTGTAAGGTGTAACAACTTTACAACTGTAAGGTGATAGACCAGTTGGTTCTGCACTTCCTCAACCATAAGTAGCCCATGGGGTAGGTAGCAAGGGACTGCCATTGTAGAGGTAAATTCTCCCCTCCCCCTTTGGAAATTGTTAAGCATGTGTTGGACAACCACTTCTCAGGCATGTCGTAGATGTTTTTTGTTTGTCTCTTTTCACTCTGGGTTGAATTATAAAGTCACCGAGGTCCCGTCCAAATTTGAAATTCTGTAATACCCCACTGACTCCCATTTTTTAATCTAAAGTTCCAAGTATATGTATTCCTTTGCTTTTGGAGGAAATTAAGTGGTAACACGAATAGGTTAACTCAGGCCAAGATCTATGATTGGCTTTTTCTTAGGACATTAGTGACTGCCTCTGGGTATGATTTGATGACTTCTCAGAACACATCAAATAAATGACCCCTGTTAAGTATTAAGAGATAATTCACTTGCTTGCTTCCTCATGTTGACTTTTCAATTAAAAATACTGAAATTTGGGCTGGGGGGGGTGCTGAGAGAAAGAAATACAAGGTGAGATTTGAATCCAAGGATCTTCCAGGTAAGAACTCCTGTTTTTGAGATGATGAGAACTCTTTCTGTACTTGTTCCATTTCCTATTCTTGCCAAGGCTACAGGTAAAAGGGCATGGAAGGAGGAATCTAGCTCAGAGAGTCCTTGCTACAATTGGTAGAGAAGCAAAACCCAAAGGGGAGGTTTCCATATTGCCTGTAGAGCTGGGGACTATAGCCTAGATCAATGAGCTCACCTGAGCCAATGTAGATGGACAAATCTCAAATTGACAGGTGGGCTTTTTATGGCTGGGGACAGTGGAAAATACCACAGGGCCACGAAGGAATGGACAGGAATCAAGAGTCCATTACAGCCTAGGAACTACCGAACTTTCAAAGGCCCCAAGTCTGGGAAGAGGACATTTTCTGTTTGTCCAGAAATGTAACGATCTAGTGAATTATGTTTGATTCTAGATCCTTGTGAACAAACTCTAGAAGGCACAGAGCACCCTTGTGCTCTGGGGTGAGAGCGAACTCGTGACTCAAGGGAAAGAACAGCTAGACTAGAGAGCCTGCAGCAGGGGGAATTCAGTGTTGCTATAGCTGCTCAGAACCCAGGGCACCAAGTAGGCTGGAGGTGGGGTGAGTGAGAGGGGGTGTGGAAGATGCTCAGAGGTCTCAGGGTGCGGTTCAATGATAACAGAAGGCACCAAAAGCAGTGAAAGGTGAAAGCCCTGAAACTAAAGGGCAAAGGTGGCCCAGGAGGAGCAGATCCAGGGAAGGCTGACTCAGGATTACAGGATGTGGTACCTGAAGGAATCTTGGATGATCTAGTACCATTCCCTCATTTTATAGGTGAACAAGCCAAGGTCCAAGGAAACCAGAGTTCCTGCAGGTACTAAGTGTTAGAGCCAGGACTGGAGCCCAGGTTGGTCAAAGCCACTCTCCCTCCTTTTCATACGTCACACTATCTCTTGTTTGTCATCAGGAAGTCACTTCTGACATTGTCTTTTCCAGCTAGTCCTTGAGACGGTCCTATTATGCCTTTGTTTCTTAGCAGACATTTCATTTTTTCTAGTAGGCTGCGTGTGGGGGTTGTCTCGTGTAATCTTTGCCTCCTGAGGGTTAATCACCAGGCTCCCCCCATAGGAGACTATTAGATTTTTCAACTGGCTTGTTCCTCACCCTGAAGGAGAGTGCGAGGCTGTCCAGATGTCTCTCCGGTGGAGACTCTAGCTATACAATTGTGGGAATGAAAGGAGTCTGGGGGGAGAGGGTTTCTGAAGCTGCAATAGTCAGCCTGATAGAAGCCCAGAAGGAGGGTACCAAGCTAGAAATAGTCTGTGAGAACAGTGGAAGCCTAAGAGAGAGCCAACCTTTAAGGAGTTGGTGGGGAGTGAGGGTTAATGGCTCTCAGGCTGAGTGAAGGGGAATGTAGGGGAGAGGAGGTCAGGCTGCTGGATTTGCTCTCTATGGCTTTGCCACATTAGCCACATGCCCCAAGCCCAGATGATCCTCAGAAGTCACAAAGACATGTACCCCTTCACTGTTCTTCCTAAGAAGTAGGGGCACCAGAACCTCTTCAATATCTTTATTAGGATGCCCTGTAAGAAGGGCCCGGGGGCTCATTCTCTCAACCCTGGTACCTCCCAAGCATCCCTATGGCTCTCACTTGGGACCTCAGAGAGATGCCAGGGACCACGCCTCTCTCCAAGTCTGTGCTGATACCTCTGGGCACTGTCCACCACCCTGTATTTCTCACCCTCTCCCCAACAGTCCCCAGGGAAGGGAGAGGGAGTCACGGGGAAAGGAGGGAAACATTAACAGGCAGGGGCCCAGGAGTTATTTGCAGAGAAGAGCTAGATAATGGATAAGCAGAAGTAGTTCTCCTTTCTTTTCCCTTCAGTCTCTGTCCATTAGGAATATTCCTGAGTAAACTTGGCATAAAATTGGCTCAGTTTCTCTAGAAGGATCTTCAGCTTCTCCAAAGGGGGAAGAATGGTCATCCTGGGGGTAAAAGGGAAGGGGAGGAAAGGTCAGTGGTTAGCATCTCCCCTCAGTGCTCTGGAAGGGGCCCCTCAGTCAATGGCCTGAAGCTCTCAATGAAACCTCCCACTCTCTACCTGAAATGGTAGGTGCCATCCTTCTGGCCAAAGCCACTGCCAGGCACCACGCAGATACCAGTCTCCTCCAGGAGTTGTATGCAGAAGAACATATCAGCAGGCTGGCCCAGCTCCTGGGCAGCAACAGAGAGGAGACACAAACACGGACACACACACACACACACACACACACACACACACAGAAGAATGAGGGATCCAGCCCCTTAAATCCAGCCTACCCCAGCCCTTCATAGCCCTTCCCCACTCCCCACCCCAAGGGAGGATTGTCTCACACCTCTGCACGCTGCAGTGCTTTGGGGGGTAGCTGGATGCAGGGGAAAGAGTACATAGCCCCTTGCACTGGGTTACAGTGGATGCCAGGTTGCTTGTTTAAAATCTTCTCTGTGAGCTGGGCCTTCTCTGCCAGCCCTGACAGTACAGCCTTCTTCTCCTGGGGTTGGAAGAAGAGTCAGGGCTTGGCCAACATGCTGGCCACTCCCCACCCCACAACTTCAGGGGGGCAATCTCAGGGAATAGACAGCTTCCTAGATCCCTACAATACTCTGCTGAAACTCTGAGGTCACCAATGTCCTTATCCTTTCTGTATTTTAGACACTGTGGCTGATGGACTACATTCTTCCTCCTCCTCCTGGGGCAGAGGTTGTCCCCAGGTTCTTCTACCTCTCTGTCCAGTCCTTCTCTGTCTCCACTGGCTCCTCAACCTCCTTCTGGCCCCAGTGTGGGTCTGCCCCTGGCCCCTTTCCACTTCTATTTACACCTTCTCCCTTAACAATCCCATTCATCCTTATTATCTCCCTCACTCTGATGTAAATTCCTTGCCAGTAGGGATTGTTTCATCCCTTGTAGCTGTGGAGCAGGTGTGTAACATCTGCAGATTTACTGACATCTCATCTTTGCAGATCTCTCCCGAGTTTGTGTCTCTCCTCTGAGGATGTCACAGAATCATGTCCCCGAGGACCAAGCAGACAGCTCCTCTTGGGGTATCACTGGCACCTCCAATCCAGGATGTCTACCAGCCAGTGTTTCCCCCTAACCAAGCTGCCTCCTCTTTCTGACTTCCCTGCCTCTCCAGGGCCCCAGGCCCCTGTGTTTGGGAACCTGTTATCTGTCCCTCCTCCTCCTCCTCCTCCTCCCTCACCTCTCCTGTCCAGTTACCAGATCCT